>NC_028637.1:86393095-86419053 GCF_001406875.1 Solanum pennellii
AAGGGGGCCCCCCCCCCCCAACCCCACCCTCCACACACACACACAATGGTTGGAACCCTTAATTAGACTCTATGACATTAATAATATACCCCAACTACTCTCCAATTCACTTTTAAGTAGTACTTTGTTAGAAAAATAGGGAAAGATCCTTATCATCGATAAATAAAGTTAATCTTTTGAAAAAGCGTAAATAGAACTCAAAAGAACCTAATTGAAAATTGAAAGAATTGAAAGCTACAAGCAAGGATGTAGAAAAAAAAAAGTAAAGAAGAATAATTCATTAGATAAAAACAAAATGGAATTAGGTCTTGGAAATAATTGACTCATCAAGTTCATCATACATATCTACTATCAAATTAGTAATATGTCTTCTATTGCAAACAGATTTTATCTTCTCCTCTTTGATAAAGTGAGCCTCCGTTTCGAGGTCGGATAAATTTTAAAAGTCAACTAAATTTAAATTTATATCGAAAAATAAAATAATTTTTTCTTTTGCGAATATAATGGTGTAGGGTTAGATCTTTTTTATTTTATTTTTCGATGTTGATGTTCATTTCGGGGTCAGGCTATCCTGAATTCAAAGTCTCCTTTTGAAAATAAAATGCTCCACATCTAAAATTTTATTGTAGAGTTCAAACGTAAAATCTGAATTAAAAATAAAAGAGATACTTACTATTCCTTGTGGAAGTTAGATTTCTCTTTGTACCACAACATTGCCATTTGTCTAAAGAACAAGTGAAAAATTATATTATAAACACTGTTTATTAGACTTTTTTTTTTAAAAAAAAAAAAAGCTACGTCACAACTCACAACTTAATAATTACTTATAAACTACAAATAGAAAACAAGAATCTCTATGACCTAATTTAGAGGGGAGTGGATATTTCAACCTAAACTATATAATATAATTCATTCTCTAATAACCACTAGTTATTGTGCAAATTTCAAGAGTGTCTTATGATCTCAGCAAATAATGGACCCCTACTAATCATGATTAATAAATCAAAAGTTAATATAAGTTGACAAGTGCCTAAAAATTGCTCAATAATTAAGTTAATCAATTCTTTTTAATTAATTAAGGAGTTAAAAGTAGACATGAATGAATGAAGACAATAATTGTTTTGCTTGATGTTTTGGTATGTGAAGAGAGCCGTCGTTTATGCTTTCTTCACTAATTAATCATTTTCAACAAATACAATTTCGACAACTCAATCTTATTTTTCTATTTTTATTGCTTCCCCCACTTATTTCAATGTTCATTCATGAGCATGGGAAAATCTTTGAGATAGCACTTGTTGTCTTTTTCTCGTATATTTTCTCTTATCTGATGTTTAAAATTTATATTAGAATTTGACTAAATTATAATTTATCCTAACAAAGGAGTTTTTATATTCATGTGTTTGGTATCTATATTGAAGTCTGACTAAATTATGATTCAAGTTAGGACGTTTTCCCTGACAAAGGAGCTTTCATACTCTTGGGGACTCAAATATTAAAGTAAGTGTGCGGGAGAACAGAACTGAGCATCAAAGCTGTAAGACAGAAGAGAAGAGAAGTTCCCGCTTGCAGAAAAACCTTTTTACCGTAATCGTTGTTGATGTTTTTTTTTGTTAAAAAAAAATTATTAAAGGGAAAAGGGTCTGATATACCCCTCAACTTTGTCATTTGGAGCTGATATACCCTCGTTATAAAAGTGGCTCATATATGCCCTTACCATTATACAAACGGCTCACATATACCCCTGCCGTTACAAAATGGCTCACATATACCTTCATTTAACGGAAGTTAAAAAATTAGTTTTATATTTATATTTATTACTTCTAATTTTTTTAAAAAAATTATTTAGTGGTATATATGATTCTTCTATCAAAGTTCAAGGTATATTTTAATTTTTTTTCATACATAAATTATTTTTTGATTTCTTTTATTATAATTATTTGAGTTTCTTATTCTTATTTTGTTTTTTTCTTTCATTCCTTAGTTTAAAGAAAAAAAAATTAAACTATTTTTTTTTGTGTGTATTGTAATTTAATTTCGTATTCGAAGAAAAAATTTGGCCATCTACAATAAGTTTTACAAGAATATTAGTGAAACATAAATAAATTTGATTATCAAAATAATAATTATAAATTAGTCATTGAAACAAAAAAAAGTAAAAAAAAAAATATATTTGACGAGCATTAAAGTTACTCATATGGGATTATATTTTTTAGAAAAAAATAATAAAAATTTAGATTAAAATTATGTGAGCCATTTGTTTACAAGTAGGGGTATATATGAGCCACTTTCATAACAAGGGGTATATCAGCTCTAAATGACAGAGTTGAGGGGTATATCAGACCCTTTTCCTTTTATTAAATGATGGTCGGTTCTAACAAGTTAACATGTAAAATGTGCACGGCAGAGAAAAGAGACGTATAGAAAATTTTATTTTATGTTGAGTGGGTGCATTTTTTTTTTACCTTATTATATATCATGATGATTAGTTTCATTAGTAGTAGGTTGAATTGAATCCGTTCATCATTTAAAGTTATCAAGTTGCCTATGATATTTTGTGTTGCCACTTGTGAAATGAGGAATAAGTTTTTTCCAAATAATTAAGTATAGAATATTAATCAATATAATGATTTTACGTGGAAAAATCTTCACTTTTAGTTGTCAAAAATCATAATATACTTTAATTAAATAGATATTTGTGAAAACATTCTTTCTTCAATATTCTACTTTTTGTTTTTAAAGAAGTTTCAATAATAATATAAATAATCAACATAAATAGTTATTATGACAAATTCACATTCCTACCTTCCTACATAAAAAGGAAAATATGATCATTTTTGTATCGTTTTTTATAATAAAATCTCACTCAAATGATTATGTACCATATTCGTCAGTAGGCCTGTTCGTAGTTATGGTTAACAATCAAATCACCATCTGAATCAAATCGATTAAAAAAATTAATATTTGATTTAGTTGGTTAGGTTTGGTTTTTAAATTTGAAAATCGATACTATTTGGTTTGGTTTTGGTTTTACTAAAAAGCAACCGCAAAAATAACCAAACCGAATTATTCATAAATAAATTAAAATATTTTTTAAAATTTTAATTAATTTAAGTCTTTAACTTACCAATTTCTCAAGCCAAACACTTAGACCAAATATAACAATCTCAAATCCAAGTCCATCAAAATCCATTTTAGTCTTTACCTATCGTACTTCACATAAAATAATCACACTTTTTCTTAAATGAATTACTTTTTCCGTGTAATGATAACTCCAATATTGCTTAATTGCTAGACTGAACCGACATTAACTTTTCTGTAGATTGTTCATGTACTTGGTGTTTGTGTCTATCGAGATATGTACGTCCTCAAAAAATTATTACTTTCAAGCCGAATAAATCAGAAATACTGCACCAAATCGACAATTACCAAACCGATGGTTATTTTTTTTCGTTTGATTTGGTTTGATTTTAAAAATTTTAAAAACCGACTAAATTGATTTGATTTTGATTTTAATCAAAATCGATCCAAACCGAACCACGAACACCCCTATTCGTCAGGATAGTTTCAATTTGTATAATAATTTTGAAAATTGCAATGCATCGGACTTCTAATTTCTGAATCTTTTAGAAATTTCATTAAAAAATAATTGTTTAGTGAATTATAAAAATAAATAGACAACATCCATCAGGTAGGTGCATATCAAGTTTTTCATACATTGTCAAGCTTATTGAAAATAATAACATCCACCATGAAAAATTATATTTCCATATAATCAAATGTTATAAAATGGTGAAATTTCTTGTACCAAAGTCCTTTATATTCTACTTTATTTTTCTCATTTTGTTTATCAACAGACTTTGGCTCAAGATCCCGTCTCATTGACTGCTTCAATGAATCATTATATATGAAAACGTTATGGATAACAACATTATTTCGGTTTTACCTTTTTTCTATACGTGAAGACATAACTTATTGAGATCACTTCATACGATCTTTTCCAAGTATTTAATCTCCTTCTAATAAGGTCTCTATTTGATCAACTTGATCAGTTGCTTCTTTCATTTTTAAGAATGAGTAAGCTAATAAAAATCGTATCATTTCCTACCCAGTAGATTTTTCTTAACTATAAAACCAACATTTCAAGAATATCACCTTAATCCAATTATAAACATCTCAGTAGTAATTGACAAACACTTCCTAACAACAAATTACAGCGGAGACATAGTACACATAAACCAAAACTCAGAATTATATTACACACGCAATATCTGCACAACATGGTGCAATTAAGTGCACAAAAACACTGATCAGAATATGCCGCATTAAAAGACAACTCTGTGAAAATAGTTCACCTGCATTTCTTCAATAATTCGAAAGAATAGAGCTTCTGCAGCAATTTAATCTGAAACTCCAAGGAACTGAGCGAAACTTGGATATTTAGGCTCCCATCCTAGCTCAGCACGAGTTTTTGAATTGTTTAACTTCTTCCCCAGAGGACCACTAGTTCCTGAAAGAAGGAATAAATGACTATTGTAGCATGATTCTTTAAACCAATGGCTAAAGGATTTTGAAAGAAGTCAGTTACCAGTAAAACCCTCAAACTTCCTCTCAAACTTTCCACTTTTATTGACCAAGTCCATTAGTTCCTGCCTGTTATTGGCACAAGATAATACAATAATTAAGGGCAACATGGGTCAGAGAGTTTTGACTTTGAGCCAGAAAAGTTAACAAGCATGTAGATTGGAGATTGACCTGGACAAGGGGTGGTTGTCACAACCCAAAAAAATCCGACTGCGGGGCTTCTTCTTCAATATGGTCACTGCCAAGGAGGCAGCATCCTGTAAGATAAGACGAGCTAAAATATCACCGACACAACTGTAGACACATGAAGAAGAATGAAGGGTAACCTTAAACTAAGCATGATACAAAAAATGGATGTGCAGTCACCTCATAATGGATAAGATTGAGGATGTGATCAGGGCGAATATCCACAGTTCCTTTATGTAACCAATATGTGTGTGCACCTCTGTCTTCCTTGTGTTAGTGGTTAAGGTAAATAAAAAACGAAGATCTAAAGGCTACATAGAAAGAACTCTAGATCTTTGATCTGTATCCAAGGATATATAAAGACCCGCCAATCTAACAACAGAACCACCAAACTCCAGCACTACTTCTTCTGCCTTGAGAAGGATATCAGTCCTTGGGCTCCTTCCAATTGGGACTATGGGACCATCCTACACATTTGACAACAAAAAGAGTTTAATGAAAGCTCAGACATCCTTATTAAAATACATGAAGAATTCTCTTAAGGATGAAACTGCATTAGTTAAAATTCAGTAATTTCCTTCAGAAAAGTCAGTTTCCACTTTCCAAAGCCTACATCTTTAATTGGCAAGGCTAAAAAACCCTTCAAGAGGAATTAATAAGAATAAGAAACTGTTACCAGCAGTACAATGTTTATGCAGGATATCACACCTCATCTACTGATCCATTATCAGAGCAGTCATATGGTGCAGAGCTTGAGGTAAACAGGAAAGAGCCTTCACCACTCCACTTTAATGCAGCGTCCCTGCTCATTGGATTTGCGAAATAGAAAACAATTTACAGTGGCACTGAGTTTTGTAGTTTTAATCAAATTATAGCATCAATATGATCAATGTCAGCACAGAAAATCTGAAGAAAAACAATGCTGACAAACAATAACAACGTTTGGAATCATTAAAACTACATTTGCTGCTGACAATTATTGCCCAGATTAGCAGAGCCGAATAGAAAAATGGTCTGACCATCCCATATACTACTCATGCAGCTGTCTGCTACGTAAAGCATTTTAGTGCTACTGACTAGCTAGGATGCTTCCAGCAATCATACATCAGCAGGAAAGGAGGGACTAATTCACAACAAAACAGTAGTTTTACTAAACAAGCAAATATTTTGCTTATTACTGCCCAACTGTTTAAAAGCATTTGTGCTGTCTATGTGAGATATTAACAGAAACTTCCCATCATGATGTTCTTTTTCCCGAAGAACTGACACACCATGCACCATGCCTAATGAATCCCCAAAATATTTGAAACTAAATATCAAAGAATGCCTCCACAGATAGTTGAGAGGAGATAGCTACTCAAAGAACTGCCAAGCTTACCTAACATCACCAGGGTAGTCTTCAGTTCGGGATGGAGGAGCACAGTATATAACATAAGGGAACTTAAACGTAAACTTGGTCTCTCTTGAAGATGGACTAATTCCCATTTTAGTAAGTTCATCATGGTGATCAGTGGTCATTGTCTGCCCAAAAATCTGACAGCCTGGGTATTCCTGCCACATAAAGGGTCCAAAACTATTAACAGTCCTACTTCTCAAAGAAATCATATGATTATTAGTTCAGGATGTACCTCTCTCCACCTTTCAGCCACTAAACGCCCAAGAACTCCAGGTCCTACAATTAACAAGTCATTTGCTCCAATACCCCCCCTTGAAGAAGCCTCCAATTCTTCACTTGGAGCGTCTTCACGAACCAACAAGTAAGACTATAAGAATGAAACTTGACAATTGAACTTCAGGAAGATGTATATCTAAAGAGTAAATAGTATGTATTCTTCCAAACATCGATTCACAACCTATTGCTAACAATTAACCCCTCCGTCCCATTTAATACAACACTATTAGATTAGACACAAGATTTATGATGTATTTTAAACTTTTTGTAATCTTAGTGAAAGTAAGCAGAAACGAAGCAGAAACATGTCTTTGAGAAATTGAACAAAAATACTGATGTAATGCTTGAACAGTTAGCTTGATAGAGATAGCACATTTAAAGTGTAAATTATGAAAAGATTTAAATGAATTTTGAATTCTTGAAAGTTGCGTAACTAGCATAGAAATGAAATGGTGGATACATTCTAGGGACTATTGGCGGTGTGTCAATATTGGTTACACGAGTTAACTCGTGGCTTACTTGGATATGGAAATTACCACAATCAAGGAAATTCCTCTCAGTACAACTAAGTTGTCTTAATATACATATAATCCACCAGATGTGATCCGATCAACCAAAAAATCTTCTTGTCAAATGAACAGTTCCAATTTTTGACAACTAATGGATGCAAATAAACCCAATTTCACTCGATATTTAAAAGTAAAATTAGCGAGCCTTCCCACAATGGTAAAGTTGTTCCCTCAGTGACATTTTCGAGGCTAGGAAATTGCAAGCGGAAGGTGGCATACTGCCGACTATAGCGCACAAGCCAGGGAACACTTCTCTATCAAATAAGCCCCGATTTGAAGGTAGAATCACCCATTCATAAGCAATTTCGTAAAACTCAAGCTTAATTAACTAACAATCTGGACAAAGTACAGAACTTCAGCTATTGTCTCCACCAGGACATATGTAGCTTAACTCTTATAACTAAAAAGTTACAACATACAAGTAACCAAAAAATAAAAATCGCAGTGGAGCAATTAATCACATATTTGATCAGCGAAACTATAAATCTAAAACATAGTCCAACATGATTCGCTTGTGAATGATTGAGAATACCTATAGCAGAGGAAGCGTTGGCTCGGAACGAATTGGCCGGCATTGCATGTAACGAAAGCTTGTGAAGAGTGAAATTAGGGCTTGAAATAGGGGGAATCGAAAGCGAACACTTAATAGAACGGTTGAAGAAGTATTGCTGTGGAGGTTCGAAGTTGCATTGAATTCCAATCATGGAAGTTGCAGAAGTTATGGTAGCCATGGATGGATAATGAAGTTGGAGAAAAATGGAGATGAGGTTTTATACTAACCGAAACTGAAATCAATTTTTGAGTTTGGGCCACATTTGAAATCAAGTTTATGCGTAGTTTGTCGAGTTTTTGGCTAAAATAATTCTTAAAATGAAAGTATGATTTAAACTTAAGTACTTTTTTTTTGTGTTATATAAGTGAATAAAATATCTTTCAAATATATAAAAAGTTGTAAGATTATTATTCCTTCTATTTATTTTAAAAAAACTCACGTCACCAACAAAAGATTAAATGTGTCAAGTTGAATGAATATAGGTACACATGATTAAACTAATCAAGTTAAGCGATTATTTTTTTTAGAAATTGAGAATTTAAATCATTTTCAGACAAAATATATTGAAATTCTAAATAATTCTAATAAAAATATAGCCAAATACTACTCCAACTTAAATTTTTCGAATTCAATAATTATTTATTTTATTTTCATATCTGAACGCTTACGTAATTTCACTAACTTTCTAACATTACTATACATTGTATAAAATGCAAATTGCATTGTATATATGTTAAATGCACCCTAAATATTTTATTAAGAAAATTTCTAAATAGTTGGACGTAATACTTTTAAAATAATTTTTTTACATTATCTTTCTAATCATTGGAACGTACTGTATAAATATTTTAAAATTTATGTATTAAGTTAATTTACTTGATTATGCAAAAAAAAATATACACTGATAACACGCAAAATTCAAATTTCGAGAATAAAATATTCATTTCCTATCCATATCCTTATTATTTTTAGGTAATATTGATCTTCTCGAAGTGCAAGACATGTCATTAATTATTTTTTATTAGTTCAATCAGTTTCTTAATAAAATTAGATTGAAGGATGATTCTTGTATTTTTTTTGTTTAGTATAAGGATGTTTTTTGCTTACTTAGATAATATTAGAATATATATTAGATTTGAATCATATTTGAGGAATGATTTTAGCCAATAACTCATAAACTGTCCATACCAGTATCCTACTACCTCCATTCCCTGTTAGTTATTCATCTTATTAAAAATAATTATTTCATCTTAGTTGTTCAGGTTATAAATTAAGAAAATATTTATATAACTTTTTTATACTACTCATGTAGATGTTTACACTTTTCTTTTTGTAAAATTCCAAAAAAATTTATCTAAGAAGTGAATTAGTAAAATTGTATTATTTATTTATAATTTCTTAACATATATACAGATAAAAAGGGACAAATTTTGCAAACAACATTATAATAAACTTCTTAGCTATAGTTTGTATACTCACGGATTATACTTATAGCTTACTCGTTTGTGTAATTCACGGGTACGTTTTGTATAACACGCGTGTATTTATATGATTGATCAGTTATTTTTCATCAATATTTTATAAGTACGATTATGTTGATAAGACTTTTGTACTTGTATATATATCATATTATAATAACTATGGGGAAAATATACAAGAACCTCTCAACCTATGCCTGAAATTCTAGAGACATATTTATATTATACTAAGGTCTTATTACCCCCTTGAACTTATTTTATAAGTAATTTTCTACTCCTTTTCGGTCTACGTGGTACTAGGTTGAATAAAAAAGTCAATCAGCGTTGGCCTCACAAAATAATACCACGTAGGCCAAAAAGGGGAAGAAAATTACTTATAAAATAAGTTTAGAAAGGCAATAAGACCTTAATATAGTATAAGTGTCTCTGTGATTTCGGGCATAGGTTGAGGGGGTACTTGGGCATTATCCCAATAACTATATACAATTATAAATTTGTACAAAATATGGTAGAATCGTAAATCTAAAATTGGATATGTTTTGGAGTAATAAAAAATCTGAAAATAGAGTAGTATGATAAAATTCGAAATAACTAATTTATATAGACACAAACATTTAAAATTTTAAAAAGTTATACAAATTCTGAATAGTATAAAAATCATATTAGCACTATATAGTTATAGTTTTGCTATTTGCATTTCATACTCAATTCATGTTTGCTACGGAGCATTTGTGTTTATGAAATTTGCGTTTGTACTTGTATACATTCTCTATGTTAGGCTAGAACAACGAGCGAGACGGAAGTATGGAGCGAGAGAAGAGCTAGAGAAAGCAAAGAGTGGAGAGAGGTGAATTGTATATGTATATCGATTAGATAATTGTATATGTGTAACTACTATGTATATGTATTAGTAATTGTGTTTGTCTGCATAAAATTTGAATTGTATACAATTGAATCGGATAAAGTATATATTGTATTTATTTAATTTGTGTTTGTATAAATCGAGAGGGAGAAAGACAATAGAAAACGTACTGGAAAAAGAAAAAATTGTATTTTATAATTAAGTATATAGGACGCAGAGATATGTATTTGTATATGTATGTACAATCTCTCTCACTTTATACAAACACAACACAAATTATACATTTATGTTTGTATAAAGTGAGAGAAGAGACATGCCTTAAAAAGAGGAGAGTGGTGAGCAGATTTCAGTGAAAGGGGGAGAGGCGTACGGCAAGATGTTTGTTGTGAATTAGAATTAAATAAAATTGTAGTTATAACATTTAATTTGATTAATAGTTTGCTATAATGCACAATTTTCCACAGTATTTAAACAAAAGTTAAAAATCTAACTCAAAATAAAAAGGTGAAATGATCTGGTGGACCCTTGTACTTGTATTTGTTTGTATTCTGAACCCTTCTACTTACCCTTTTGTTATTTGGACCCCTTAATCCATCCAAACACATCATTTTAAACACAATTTTTGATGTGTTATGATGCCTGTTGCACAAACACATGCACGTTGGCAAAAAAAAGGAAAATAATCCACATATGAATATTAATATGAAAAGAACATTAAAATTTACAAAAATTAATAATGAAAAACTTAAAAAAAAAAAAAGGATTCATCTTCTTCAAACCCACGCCACCCCACCCCACCCCAATCGCTGACCCACTCCAACCAAATTTCTTATACCCATTCCACTTCTTTCCTTCTTTCTTTAGATTCACCCACCATTTTCCTTGTTCTTCTTCATAACACCCGACATATTGTCCCACTCCTAAATATTTTCTCAAAATTCATTCTTTTTGTTGCAAATTCATTTTTCTCATAATTCTTTTCGTTTTGTCATATTTATTTTTTCAAAATTTTGATTTTATGTGTATTTTTTTGGTGATTGTAGGTATAAGGTACTAAAAAATTAAAAACTCCATTGATAAGCTTGATGAAGCTTCAAGAATAACAAATAGATTTTATGAATTTATGAAATAAATTTAAAACGACGATTACAAATTTGTTGGTGTTGGGGTTGAGAATGATATGAGGAAATTGCTGAATGATTGGGGAATTGGAGTGTCGAATATGGTGAACTTGAGGGAGTGGGTGATGGAGGAACTTGAGAATGAGAATATTTGGAGTTGTGGGCTTAAGGATTTAGTGAAGGAAATTGTTGGAATTGAGATTTACAAGCCGAAATTGGTAGCTAAATACTTTTGTTGAGATTAGATTGACTACATTGAGCCGTCATCGTGAATACCGACAAAATCAAACCAACAAAGATACAATACAATCAACACAAAAAAGAGATATATTAAATCAAAGGAAAAAATAAAAGAGAAGAAATTTGAAGAGAAAAAAAAAAGACGAGAAAAACTCAAGTTTGTCCAACAATGGTGTTGAGTGAAAATAAAAAAGAATAGATGTCTTTAAAGGTGAAATTATGACTTTTTAAAGCTCCTCACGCTCTAGTTTTGTGTGTATTACACGCTCCATATGGAGTCTTTCCACATAGTGTACCACATCAAAAATTGTGTTTAAAATTATGTGTTTGGAAGGGTTCAGGGATCCAGATAACAAAATGGTAAGAAGAAGGGTCCAAAATACAAACAGATACAAGTACATGGGTCCACCAGACCATTTCGCCAAATAAAAATATGAAAAAATTACTAAACTACACTACATATGTTTACATATGATCATTTAATCCCTACTCTTTCATAAAAATTCAAAAATCCCTACTTTTTCCCCAATTCCTCTATTCCAGATACTTAATTTTGAAAGAAACCAAACTCACCTTTCTCATCCCCAATCTCGCCTCTAATCTCTCTCACTACCAAATCAATTGTCGAATTCAAAGGAATTTAATTTTCAGACAATTCAACAGTCCAAATTTCAAAATAGGTATTATCTTCTTCTTCATTTTTCTTTCAAAATCAATTCTGTGTTTCGATCGATTTTGTATCAGTTGTCAAAATGGATCATCCATCTTTTAATATTTGGATTTCTAAAAAAATAACACCTAACAATGATCAAATTTTTGAATAAGATCCCAACTTGACAGAACAGAGGTCTAAAGGCTTGCATGCACCGACATTAATGGCGAATCAAACTTCTACGAAGAACAAATAAAAAAAGGAAGTGGGGGCATCATCTAAAGCAAATGATGCAAAAACTAAAAAGAAAAGGGGTAGAAAAGTTGCCCCTCCCATTTTCCGATCACATTACCCATTGTATGTCTTTTTTTTTTTAAATTTAGACATTGTTGAAAAATAAATTTTTATAGTGTATATTGAAATCTGGAGTTTTTATCTAAAAACACTGATTGTTTAGGTTTAAGTATAACTTTTACAGTTGTAGATGAAAGACATTGTGAAAAATAAAATTTTATTATATATATTGAAATCTGGAGTTATTACCAGAAACACTGATGTTTTACCAAATGTTGATATTGAGTATAAGTTTTATATTTGTAGATGAAATACGTTGTTGAAAAATAAAGTTTCTTTGTATATATTGAAATCTTGAGTTTTTCCAGAAACACTGATATTTTATCAAATGTTGATATTAAAGTTTCATTGTCCTTCATAAGTGTTTGTTTTACATTTGTATATGAAAGACTAGTTTAAGGCAAATTTTGTGTGCTTAGAATTGTATCTAAGATAGGCCTTCAATTCACAGTATGATATAGAAGTTTTTTTTTACAATATAGCATATTCGTAGATATGCACATGAATGATACGAATACATAATATAACATATCTGATAGTTAAAATTTTGTATCATATTTAAATAGAACTCAGTGTATATACATAAGTAATATAATTTTGTGTATCAGTCATGCATTGTTAGTATACTAAGTATAAAATGATCTGAAACATTATATTGTGAATCAATTATGGTATTTCCCTTTTAGTTATGTATGCAAAATTTATCGATTTAGTGATTGATCAACATCATTTATCTTTATGAAATTGCAGACTGTGAAATATGTAATTAAACATATTCCAAAGCAACCTCTATTAGAATAGTATAGTAGTCTATAAATCGACTTACATGTGGAATTTGCTCGAGGCAGTATGCAACAAGAGAATGATAGCCTGTCAGTATTGTATTCACCCAGCTATACTTACACATTTCATTCAATTTATAATGTATATTCTTTGTCTTTGCAGCGACTGCGGAACTTATGTAGCCGCTTTTGCTGATTTTTGAGTGACGAATTCAAGGTTCCATCGATTTATTTTCGAGGTGACTATCTTCGCTCAAGATATGCAACATTGTTATGGAAATATGGTACCGACAAGGCCAAGGCGGGATACCATAACTAGAATAATGATCTTATAAGGCCAAAGGGTGTTTCCATTCCATTGACAGATGATGAACTGATTAATGTCCAGTGAGATATGAAATTTTATTATTTTGAATATACATTAAGTGTTTTGGAGTATTCTTCCCCAGGTTAACATTATATTTCTAAGTAATTAATTCTTTTAAATTTGAAGAGTTTTTATGTCCATTGTTTTTATGTCGCTTTTAAATTAGTTTTCAATACATTTTAATATCTTATCAATTTTTGTATATTTTAAGTATTACACATATCCATGCACTTTTTACTTCAGTGAAACAATACAAAATTTTTATCAAAATTATTAGGTATATGATACAAAATTGTGTTCATCAAATGACAAAATTTTATGGAAAAATTACTTAACTACACAATATTTCTTTCCATAATTTCGAAAATTTCCTACCATTTCAAAATATTTCAAAAATCCCTTTTTCCTCTTTTTCTCTCATTTTTCAGATACATTATTCACATCCCATTCAATCCAACGATTTTGTTCTTATTTTACGCCTAGAATTACTCTCATATATCAACAGTTACATCAATCACTCAATTTTTTTAATTTCAAATCTATTCTCTCTCAAGTTCATCAATTTCAAGTTCCTAAAGGGGTAAGACTATTTTTTCATCAACTTTTTATTTATAGTTCTTCCGATTTCATTTCTTTTATAAATAAAAGTTAATCTTTTTATTTACAATTTCTGATAAATATGAATTCTGCTCCCTCTTTTTAGTATGGTACCTTATGTATTTGATTTTGATGATGAAAACTTTCATGAAAATAGATCTAATCAACTCATTATGATTCCGATGATGATGATTGAGCTGAAAATAGATCCAAAAGGTTGTAGGATCCATTAACAATGACGAATCATAATATTTAGAAGACGAAATCGAAGAAGGATGAAACTTCATCTTTTAAAGCAAATGTGGAAGAACTTCATCCCTGGTGAGTTATTTTTAAAAAATTAGATATGTTAACAACAATGATATGTTATCATATTATATTGTACCTTGCTTTAAATCTTACGAAATTATATATAAAATTCTAATTTTGATTCTTTTGTTTTTTGATATATTTTCACTAATATATCAAAATATATAGTAGAAATTATTTTGATGAGATGTAATTTGCAGAATAGTGTATCATATTATAAAATAGTTTAACCACGATACATAAATAACATATAATGAATATATGATGTTTCATTTAGTATCAGAAACAAATATCATCAAGTGGTATTGAGTATCAGTTACTATAATTATCATTATGTATCAACTAAGATTTTTTGTAGTTATTATAAAGTATCATGCAATTAATATTTTGTTCAAATTTAATTCATTTTTATAATGTGCCGGAGGAATGTTCATAGTGACGGTTGAATGTTTGTAGTTGCCTTTGCCGAATTCTTTAGCGATGAAGTCGACATCCATCTAATGGTTTCTGAGCTGACTACCTTCACACAAGATATGCAACACTATTATGGAAGTACGATCTCGACAAGGTCAAGGTGGGATATGTTAGCGATAGCGATGATCCACTAAAGATGAAGAGCTATTTCACTCCACCACCAAGATGACTTGGTTCATATAGATTAATGATTATGTACCAATTCACAGACAACTTTGATGTTTAAGATACATTAACTAATATTTTGAAGAATTTATTATTTTTCAAGATACATTTTCTCAAGTTTTACATTTTTTTGTAACAAAATTGTTTATTTTGAATATAATATTTGATGTTGTTAGTACCTTGTAACACTTTGTCTATTATAAGTATTTTATACATCATATATTTTATACGCTATATTAATTATAATATAGAGTATATTACAATTGATACTGTATTATTAGCAGATACAAGATTTTTCAAAACTTTATTATGTATCACAACACTTGATACTATACTTTTATACTTCATACAAATCAGTTAATTTTCAATATATTTAGTATCTTTTAACTTTATGTCTCTTATAAATTTGGTACAAATTACTACAGTTGATACTATATTATAAGCTGACACAAATTTGTCAAATAATAAATTATGTATATGAAACACAATTATTATTTATCATATTTTCAATAGCGTAAATTGATGTTATAAGTTGATACAAATTTGTCAAAAAATATATTAAGATATGATACACAATTATTATTTATCATGCTCTCAATATCACAAGTTGATGTGTCTCACAAAACTAAACCTGATACAATATATTTGCAATTGTTTCAATCCTCTAAATTTGTAATATATTTAGTATCTTTAACTATTATGTCTCTTATCCTATACACATCACAACTCTTATCCGGTACATTTACAAAACTTGATAATATATTATTGCTATACAAAAAAATTCAAAGAATTAAGTATCAAATTCATTATGTTAAACAAATGAATGCAATGTAATAGTATTTTCGGTACTTATTAGCAGTTACATATACATTAGTTACTTAACCAATACGACGTATATTTTAAAAGAAACTTTATATCAAACACAAAACAATACACAATGTGTATATCGGATTCACCTTATAAAAAATTAACAATAAAAATATAGGCAGAACTGAAAACGTAACATTACAATTTATTGGATCGAGAATTAATAAGCTAAAAGTACTTTTTTAAAATTTGTAATAATGAAAAGAAATGTTATAATTTGAAAATTGTTAGATTTGGGAAAAAAATAAAGTATTCCAAAAAAGCATTGATCAAGATTCTTTTGGGAAGAAAGTACAAGTTCTTCGATTGTGGTCTTCTTGTGACATCGCCCATAACAATTCATGTTTGATGTTAGTTTTTCATCTGGATTTTTCTTCCTTTTTTCTTGATCTACTCGACATCTTTTATATCTTGTTGGTAAGACAACTTCTTTCAAAACACAATTCGAAACTGATCAATCACTTTTGTTCGACATTGATTCCATTGGAACTGCATAACACACTAATACATAGATGCAATTGTACCAAACATAAAATTATAATCTCTCTTGACACCAAAGGTTCAAGAAGCCAAAACATTATTTCAAACCAAAAGAAAATAAAAAGAAAAAACAGCCATAAAAGAAGAATCAAACTTTTACTGTTTTTTCGAAGAAAAATGAGAAGGTTTCACAATTTAAAATTCAAAAATGCCTAATTCAGTTAGAGGTTTATGAAGACTGATTGGTAGAATTGTTAAACGTCTGTGTTATTCGTGGGGTTAATTATAATTTCCTTTTATAAACCTTTTTTTTATGCAATAAATTGATAACAACAATTTAAAAATTTAAGTATCCGTCCGTTTTAATTAAAGTGTTGGTATGCAATATTATGTATCTGAAATAATTAAAAAAAAAGGAATTTTTGATAACTAGTGAAAGAGTAGGGATAAAAAGTAATTTCTATCTTAGGTTATGTGATTTGCCTAATTTTTTACAAATTTTATTGTTCACACAACATGGTACAAATTACATATTATAAGGCGATACTAAATTCACTTACATAATATTATGTATATGATATATAATAATATCTATATGATACATAGGTACAAATTTCAAATTGATACGATTTTATTATTTCATGTCAAAGTTACAAAGATATTAAGTATCATATACACAAATTTTATGCTAAAATTACTCTAACTATTTTTAAGCTGATATTAAATTTCCTGTAAACTATTTTATGCATGAAACTCATGAATTGCGTCCACATATTTAAAAAAAATCACTTTTTTGATACTTCATTATTAGTAGATACAAATTTAGAAGATCATAATATGTATATGATATATAATTAATTCATATGACATGTTTTACATGTTAACTCTTTTAACTTTGGCACATATCGTTACAAAAATAGTAAGTATCAAATAAACAGGATTTATGCTAAAATTATTCTAACCTTTTCTAAATTAAATTTTCAGAAAGTTATTATATACATGAAACACAATTGAATCCACAAGTATCAAAATTATATGTTATATAATATTGGTAAAAAAATACAATTTTCGATACTCTATTATTAGTAGATACAAAATTTAGAAGAAGATATTATGTATATGATATATAATTGATTCAAATGATACATTTTTTTTCATGTTTTCTGTATTAACTTTAGCACACATCACAACTATTTGGCACTATTAATCTATCACATACAAAATTAATAAACAATAAATAATCAGATACACTGCAACGTATACCACACCAATTTTATCATAAATTATCAATAAAAAATATTGTCAGATTTCAAAACATAACATTATTCATTTATTGCATCATAAAATAGTAATCTGAAATTACTTTTTAAAGTATCAAATTTGAAAATTATTAGACATGAAACATAAAAGTACTTCTAAGAAGCAAGTATCAAGAATCTTTTGAAAAGAAAGTACTTGTCCACAACATTTTGTGTTTGTGGTAATCTTTTCATCTGGATTTCTTCCTCTTTTTTCTTGGCCTTCTAGACATTTTTTAGTATCTTGGTGGTCCGGTCACTTTTGTCTGGCAGTGGTTCTATTGTAACTGCATACGTATTTGTTAATGCATCAAGTTTATAATAATCAGAGCAGTAGGGGTGTACATCTTTAGTATTATTCTTCTTTAAAATAATCATTGCGTGCGCACAAGGTATCTCGTCATGTTGAAATCTATCACATGAACACGTTTTTCTCTCAAGACAAACAACGTATCTTATCGCATCTTCATACACTGCAAAGATATATTCAGAAGATGCAACTACCTGCAAATATTTAAAAATCATAGATACATTAAACGAATTTTCAATTTGTATAATTAACAATATAATGAGAAGTAAAGCTAGAAACATAATACTTGTAATATAAATATGTACCTTTATTTTCACACATTTGGACGCATTTATAATCAATATTTCTTGAAATCTTCTCCCTAATGTTTCCTCAGTATAAGATGCTATTTTTCGATTTTGCAATTTCAAGTACCAAATAGAATTCTAGCTTCTTCCAGAAAGTCTATAATAAGTAATTGTCATCACTTTTGTATCGCTCCTACCTAACATCACTTTCCCATATACGTGAATGCCTAACAAGATCGAAATATTCATTATAAATCTTCACCAAAAGTATGTTGAAATTTTTTTAGAATCAGCCTGAGAGCTTTTCATAAAATAGCAATGGAGAATTTCAAAATTTGAAATTTGAAATTTCAGTACAGTAGTGTTTTATGAATGAATGATTTGAAGATGAAAGAAACGCATGCGTGAATTATGGCAGTTAATTTGTATTTCTGTTTTAAATCCCTTTTTTAATGCATTAAACTGATAAAATCCCTTTTTTAACGCACTGACTTGATAATTACAACTTCTACATTAAAGTATCAGCCCGCATTATAAAATATCCGCAATATAAAAAAAAGAAGAAAATTTTGTAATTTATAAAAGAGTAAAAATAAAAAATAATTTGTTTACTATACTAGGTGTTTTCTATCATTTTTACTAAAACCCATTGGAAATTGTTGACGATCCAATGGGAGAATGCAAGTATGTTAAGCACATCAATTGTCAGTTTTAGAGCCGCTATTTAAAATATAATCAACTTTATAATATTTTTAATTTTAATTAGATGGACAAAATTTAATCTTCCTCCTCCTTCCTTTTTCTTCTTTTCAATTATTTTTTCGTCTTTTCTTATTTCACCTTTTCTTCAAAAAGCAAATAATTAGATTTTGAAAAGACCTCGAAATGACACTTATATAATTATCTCAATGGTATCTAAATTTTAAAAGAATGATAAATATTAATAAAATTATTATATTCCCAAACAAAAATTACTCAAAATTTATTGTGTCCAAAAATTTGTATTACGATTAGTAAGAATTAAAGTTGGTGGGATCTCCAACTATAAAAAATCTCTACTTTTGATTATTATTTTTTCTCTTTATAATTATATGAAACATGTTAAAGTAGATATTAGAAGTTCACTTTTATGAAAATAACATAAATTTTGGTTAAGTAAATTGCAAAGAAGAAAAATAATTTGTTGCTGGATACATTTGGGAGAGGGAGGAGAGAGGCGAGGGAAACAGGGGGGAAGGAGAGAGGAGAGCAAGACAGGGAGAGGAAGGAGAGAGGCGCGCGAGATTGAGAGAGGGAGGAGACAGGTGAGCGAGAGCGGGCAGAGAGGTGAATTGTATATGTATATAATTGTATATTATACATATACATTTGTATAAATGGTAAGCGAGATTGGGAGAGGGAGGAGAGAGGCGGGTGAGATTGAGAGAGGGAGGAGAGAGGCGAGCGAGAGAGGGAATAGAGTGGGAAAGAGCTGAATTGTATATGTATATATGTTAAAAAATTGTATATTATACATATGTATTTGTATATTCTGGCGAATTATACACATACAAATGTGACTAATTATACAAACTCGAAGTCAGCCACGTAATTAATATATAATGTTAGTCGCAAGTGACAATTATAGCAAACTATAGCTATGATAAGTAATTAAATAGTATAAGTTTGCTAAGCCGCGTAATTTTCCCTTTTTATTTGTTGTTATTAATGAAGGGCTATTTCAATATCATTTGTTGGGCCCAATTGAGAAAAATAGGAAAAATTACTAAACTGCATAACTTTATTTTACCTAATCCCGATATTTCCCTAATCTTTTATTTAAATCCAAAAATTTCTTTTTTTACCCTCAATGATACTTTACTTACTTTTCACGTTGAAAAAGTAAAACAAAAGTTTACCTTCCCCAAAATTTTCGGCCAATTCTTTCCCCCTAATTTTTTCAGTTAAAAATTCAAAGCAAATTTTAAATTCAAACGATTCTTATCCCTAATCATCCGGAATTGAGTCCAAAAACAAGTATATCATCTTCCCCATTACGATTTTTTTTCTTTTTTTGCGTTTTCACTGTTTTTATTATTCTTAAAAATCTATAGTTTTTTTCCAGAATTGAAATCTGTGTAGATCTGAGTTATACATCGTTGCATGACAATATAGTCATGACAAATCCAAGTTCTAGCAAGAAAAATTCGTCAAAAAGCAAACATGCATCTAGTTCGAAAGACCCAAAAACCCCAAAGAAAAAGGGTAGAAAGGCGGCACCTCCGATTGTTCGACCAACCCTACCAAAGGTATGTACATTTGTTTCCATATCCATCGTGATTTAAATATTTTTTAGTTAGTCTGATGATCCCGATTTTTAAGTATCGATTATATTTTATCTGGATTTTTGTATTTTTTCGTTAGCCTGATGATTTGTTTGTTTCTATTAAGTATCGTTTATTTTTTATCAGGAATTTTGTATTTATTTATTAGTCTGCTGATTCATTTTTTTAAGTATCGATTTTTTTTCGTATTTATGTGTCCTCATGATAAACTGATTTATGTGTTAATTTTAGGTATTTTACATATATATCAGTGTATCATATATACTATTTAAGTATCAGTTTGTTATATATATTTATTTGTATCTTTATATAAAGAATAATCAAATTATTTGCTATTTGTGAATCTTTTTATGCTGCACACGAAATACAAAGATGTTTTAAGTTTGATGTGTTGTTGTTATTTAGTATAAATTTGCTTGCAAAATAAGGTTTCAACAGATACGGAACACTGTTATGAAAGTATGGTATGGATAAAGTCAAGGCTGGATATGTTAGTGATAGCGACGATCCAACAAGCCAAAGAGCGGGTATACTACACAGGCAGAAGGTATATGGGTTGATGTTGAATAGTTAAATTTCTATTATGTTGAACTTACGTTAATTAATATTTTGTATTACAACTTCTCTTTTTCGTTCAATCTTTCTAAGTAGTTATTAATTTGAAGAATTTCTTTTGTCAAATATTTGTCTCCAATTAATTAACAGTACCTATAAATAATTTTTGTAAAAGTAAGATCTACAAAATAACTGATGATACCATATAAAATTTGTTCACTAAACACCTCATACTTTATTTACACAATTATTACACAGAATGATACAAAATAATTTAATTAAAATATTGTTGTTTTTCAGTAAATCTCAAAATATGATACTTTATTATAATCAGATACAAAATTTCCATAGAATTATTAAGTATATGATACATATTTTAGTACCAAAAAAATAAATTAATTTATCTTTAACAATTAATATATATTAATGTAATCAATATATTTAGTATCGTTCAGTGTGTGTGTATGTGCGCGCGCGCGTGCGTGCGTGTGTGCGTGTGTGCGTGCGTGCGTGCGTGCGTGTGTGTGTTATAATTTTGTCAACTTTTGTCTCCAATTATATAACTTAATTAACAGTACATATAAAATATTTTTGTAAAAGTAGGATCTACGAAAAACTGACATTACCATATAAACTATGTTCATAGTATACCTGATAATATATTTACACGATTATTACACTAAATGATACAAAATAATTTACTTATAATGTCGTAGTTTTTCAGTAAACAAAAAATGTATGATACTATATTATAATCAGTTACTCAATTTTTTATAGTATTATTAAGTATATTCTACATTTTTTAGTATCAAAAATTAAATTTGTTTATCTTTAACAATTNAAATATTTGTTTTCTCGGTTAGTGTGGTTGGTTTGGTATTTGTGTGTGTTTGGCGAACATTAAGACTAATAGGAACGCAAGAAAGTTCTGGACAAACATAAAGAATAAATTGAACTAAGCATATTAGTTCTCTAATTTTGATACACTTCAACTAAATGGAAACAAATGTGATTTGTTGTGAAGGTTCTAAAAATTAACCTTGAGTTTAAGGGATGATGGCGCGAAATGAGAAAGCTGGTATGGAGGCGGCAAGACCTCCAGCAGCTGCTGCGAGCGACTTGCAGTTTGGGGGTGGTTTTTATGGGCGTGGCGCCGGTCGGAGATGATGGCATTGCGTGGCGCCGGTCGGGGTTGGGTCTGATGAGTGCCAACGGGAGGTGGGTCGGGGTGGGTTCGATGAGAGAGGAGTGACAGAGATATATATTTGACTTAGGATTTTGATATTACCCTTCTTTTTAAAAAGAAGTATTTAATCTACAGACCAAGGGAACTAGGTATTTTTTAGAATAATTAATTTACCGACCACAAAATATAGGTATTTTTAAAAATAATTATCTAAATTTAATAATATTTAATAAATACCGACATTGTGAAGTCTATATTATTTAAATATACCGACCTCTTTTGGTCGGTATATATTATATATATATATATATATATATATACATATATGTATATTGATAATTTTGCCAACTTTTTGTCTCCAATTATATAAGTTAATTAACAGTACATATAAATTATTTTTGTAAAAGTAAGATCTACAAAATAAATGATGATACCATATCAACTTTGTTCAAAGTATACCTGATACTACATTTACACAATTGTTACGCAAACTGATACAAAATAATTTACTCCAAATGTCATAGTTTTCTAGTAAATCAAAATGTATGATACTATATTACAATCAGATACACAAAATCTATAGTATTATTAAGTATATGATACATATTTTATTATCAAAAAATAAATTTATGTATCTTTAACAATTAATATAAAATTATGTAATGAATATATTGAGTATCGTTCAGCATATTGAATCATATACTACTCTGTATATATTTAGTATTGCTTGTTGTTTTGCATTGAGATAACAAATTCTTGTTATCAGATACATTAAATATTTACCATTATATGTAAATGAGATTAAACAAGTTATAAATTTGTCAATTTCTTTAAACTTCATATAATACAGTCAAAATTCGATATATTTAGTATCAATATACATTTTGCAGCTTGAAACATTCACATGATTTTAATCACATCAAATGAAAAAGTTCAAATCTTATTAGAAAATTAATAATATCCAGAAATATTATTACACATCAAGCATAAAACAAAAAGAAAATAGTCATCAAGAATTAAGTATCTCTTCAACACACACGATGACACCTGTTGTTGCATCGAAATTCAGTATCTCTTCAACACCTTTATTTGAAGTATCAATACATAGAGGATACGTTCCGAATCCAATCTCATGTTTCTTAATTTCTATGTACAATTTTAAACCCATATCAGTCCGAATACACAATGGAGACGAATTACCTTCAACAACATATCTAATCTCGATATTTTTTTTTTCGATTCATCAATACTCAGCTCAGCCGCAATTGCTCAAATAAGATTCATAAACGAAATATTTTTCCCAACCACTATCCCATCACTTTTGTATCGCTCATATATAACAGCACTTTCCCATATCCCAGAATGTCGTAACAAGATCGAAATATTCATTTTTGAATCTTCACAAATTCCGTTCTTGATTTTTTTAAACAACCTTGACTTTTTTTTTGTTCCTATTCACAATCTGAAGTTTTCAATATTTGAAATTCAATAATGAGATAAATTAGTACATGATGTTTATGCATATTAGACGCTTAATTTGTCAAACGTCAATGTGAATTGTGAGATAATTCTTATCCCTTTTATTGCGTCGTAACTGTTAAAAAAACAAACAAATAATTAAAGTATCCGCCCGCTATAATTTAAGTATCGTTATGTTATTTTAAGTATTCGAATTTCTCTAAAAAAAGGATTTTTGGTAAATATGGATACAATAGGGATAGAATGTAATTTATCCCTTAGAGTATGTAATTTGCCTAATTTTATAGAAAAATAAGGAATTTGATAACAAAAATATATGTATGGAAGTGTATCAGACATGAATATGGTATGAAATTATTCAAATAAACATAATGAATTTGATAGCAAAAGTACATGCATCAAGGTGGACTTAACTTGAAATATAATATGAAATTATTAATTTATGAGATGAAATAAACTATATAGGAAATTAATAAGTACGATAGTAAAATTGGGGAAGTTTTTCCTTAAAATTGAGATTTTTATACAAATAATCAATTGGTTTTACTGTTTTTTTTCATTTTGATCGGTTCCAGACATCCAAAGTTCTTCACAAGGCAGACTAAAATATAAGGTTAAGCGGTCAATGTAAGTAGAGAAGACATTAATTATACTTAGTTATATACATATTATACATAAATTATACATGAATCATGCCTATATTATACCGCCTTTAGCTATTTTTAGTTTTAAGTAATTAAGCGAATGACTATTTTTAATTATTCAAAATATCTATGCCAGAAGTGCACAAATATATATTGTTTCAAGGTACCATTTAAGAAGAACCCAAAAATACGAAAGATAATATATACTACAACCTCTTTTTCGAAAAAAAAATTATTATATAAAAAAAGTGTATATATATCGCCGATTCCAATTATCGTCCATGTATGATTCATACTACTAGATTTGACAAGCTGACAGTTCTATCTCTTCTACGTTCTTGACAATCCATCTTTGTCGCAGTAGAGTCTTTCAGTGGCATGTTTCAATCCTCTTTCCCATTACTTAAAAAAAGTGAGTGACCGATTCAGCTACAAAATACTATCATTATCAGTTACCACAAGGACAATTAGACATTCAACCCATAATCACAACGACCAATTATAAGAGCAGAGCTCTACCAACTTCTTTCTTATTTCATCTTTTACTTCAGAACAAAATCAAATATTAACGGATTCTTAAATTAAAAATCAAAATCAAATCAAGAAAGTATATCACTTTTCCTTTCTGGATTTCTATTAGATTGATTTTCATTTTTTTAGTGAATATTTACTCAATAGCCCTAGTTTAAACTGGTAATTAGCTACATTTTACCAAATTTCTTGCAAATCAAGTGGGTTGACTAGTAATATTTATACCTAGGTCAGAGCAATTCTATATTATTTCAACTTTAAATGTTTGTGTTTGACGTTAATTGACATTACACACATTATAAAAAAATTATTTTAAAGAAGTCGCATGTTTACTTTTCTCCTCCTAATTTTTCTTGTAAAAAGGAAAAGTTGTATCATCAATTAGATTAAGAGTAAATGTGGACTTTTCATATTATTTTAGCAATCATTTTTTAAAGTTTATTATATATGGTATTGTTTCAACTCGAATCCAATTTAAAATTAAATATGTACATTCAATTTCAAATAGATAAATTATTTAAATGTCAAAATTTGACAATTGATTGACCTATTGTTTTTTTTTGTGGGAGAGGGGTGGGGTATATGGGTCTGCCTAAGACTACATAATCAATTGGTCCAACCCATATCATATATATATAGATTATTATTTTTGCGATCAACTATTTATGTGATTTTTTTCTAAAATATTATTTAATGAACCTTATTGTATGTGTATGTATTGGCGGAGCCACCTTATTGTCACGACCCAAAATCGAGCCGCGACTGGCACCCACACTTATCCTCCTATGTGAGCGAACCAACCAATCTAAACCCTAACATTTCAATATAATATCAACAGAAAGTAATGCGGAAGACTTAAACTCATTAATTAAAAACCAATTCAATAACTTCTAAAATTCAACATCTATTATTCCCCAAAATCTGGAAGTCATCACCACAAGAACATCTATGATCAAATTACTAAACTAAGAGTATTCTAAGAAGCTAAAATAAACAAAAGCTAGTCCATGCCGGAACTTCAAGGCATCAAGACAT
>NC_028637.1:86421195-86467533 GCF_001406875.1 Solanum pennellii
ACGAAGTTCAGAGAGTCGATTTCAGTACCCAAATTTCAGAATTCTAAGTGTTTTGGGACGAGACCCCCTCGAGGGCCCGTCGTGCCCATGACGGTCCGTCGTGGGTTCCGTCGACTCAGACAGTTTTTCCAGAAATAAAATCTGCTGCTTAAAACGACTAAACAGGTCGTTACACTTATATATAGGGGTTCATCTGAACTTTTTTGATAGAAAATTATATCACTCATACATGGTTAAAATTATTTTTTAGGTATATGATAGATGTCGAATTCCCTTTCAGCTACTTCGTATATTTATTTTTTCATATTTCGAACCTCTTATTGAAAATCCTGACACCATCACTATTTGTACGTGCAAAAATGGACCAAGAGAGGCTTCTTATTATACGTAATTTGATTTATTGAAATTGACCTTAACCTACCAGCACAAAATAACCTAACATCAACTTATGGCAAAAGTTATGTAACGCAATTAGGTACGTCTTCAATTTTTATACATTGACAACTATTTTATTTTTTTACATAAATAGATTATCATCTCACTTTGAAAGTAATTAACGTTAAATTGAAAGACCAGGAAATAAGACAAAGAACCTTGCATAACAACTTACCGTATTAAAAAAATGGAGATTTTATCATAGACGAACTAATTTTTAACAAGTTTCGTTTGAAATTCTTTCTTTTATCTTTTTTTATAATTTCGTGTCAGGGCCAGTCTCGACTAATTTCACGACATATCTGTCACCTTCTACCAGCAACATGTATCAGATAACTATGTCCATCAATACTAGAACAAATGAGAAAAATCACCTGATATTTGAATTTTGAATTTCTAAGATTTCAAAGTTCTCAACTACTTTATTAATCATTCTGCCACGCTCTTGGATGCGCGATATTTTCTTTAAGGTATTCTAAGAACTTATGGTAGAAGAAAGATAAAAGAGTTCAACCTTGTGAAAGTTAGATTATAGGTTGGTGAAATACTTGAAAACAACAATTATTTGGCTTCCTTTGTTATCATATTTGTTTTGTGGTGGTAGGTTCAAGTATATATTATACCACAACTAACATAATTATTTTGTTATGCTTCCTTTTGTCATGCACGTATTACTATATAAACATAATGAAGTCTATATAGTATTTGTTTGCTTCTTTTGGAATATAATGTGTTTCCTTTTTATCCCACTCTATGCCATTATAACTTTATCTTCTCTCTTTTTTTGACAACATATATTTAAGTTATCCAAAATTTGTCATGCAAATTACTTTTGGGACCCAAAATATAAAAAAAAAAATTAGGATAAAGCAAATCAAACATGAGTTTTATGCTTAACACACATTGTACTACTAATAATTATACTAATTTAAATACATAAATAATTCACTCTCTTAATTAACAAACAAACCCCTTCTAATGTTCGAAAAATACAACATGACAAAGTAATATAGATTGAGATAGAATTATATTATGTTATATTACTTAGATGGCAAGGAATTTTAGCAATTCTAGATGCATATATATTCTAGCAACTCTCATATATATACAAAAAACAAGTAGACAACTATCTTTGAATGACACGTTTCTTAATTAATACATATATATCACTTCCATTTGATTATTCATCATTGCATAATATTATGTTGTTATTTTACCTAATTTCAGACACTAACATATATATATATTGGAATTTGGAGTCAACGTAGTTTACCCACCCTTTAACAACCTTTTTATCTTCTTCCTTCTCAAAACTATTTAAATTTATTATGACTTATGATATACTAGTGTCTAGTTATTATAGGGTATTTATGGGTAGATTTTGGTTGGTTATTGATTAAAATTAAAATAAAATTAATTTAATAGGTTTTTAAATTTCAAAATTGATCAAATTAATTATGATATACATTTATTAATTTGATTATTATTTATTTCAGTTTAAATTGGTTATTCGATTACTAACCATACACATAGCTAAAAACAATAATTTATTCATAATGGGAAAAAAGCAACAACATCCATTCAAAATAAAAAGGCGTAACACATAGAGATGGACCTTAAATTAATTTAGGGTCACCCGACAACTATAACTTTTAATTTTGAATGTGCACGAGTGGACACTTAAACTTGTATAAAAATTGCAAAAATAGACATAGTCGTCTTATAACATGACACCCTGCATGAAAATTTTGGGTCCTACATGGCGTCTTACGTGTCTTATGCCATGTAGGACAAGTCACAAGTGTGTCTACTTGTTTAATGTTATACAAGTTTAAATGTCTACTTGTACACACTCAAAGATGGATGACATAATTATCCGCAGAAGTCAAGTTAAGAATCATTATTATGTATTAAGCCAAATAAAAATAGTTAAAATGTTCCGCCATTATTATATATATAATATAATATAAAGTTATTATTATAAATATCTATATGTTTAAACTTTAAACCCCAAAATATTACAAACTTGACATCTAAAGAAACACTTTACAATAACAAGTTATGAAACTTCTCTAACTTTGGAATACCATCCAATTTATTAGTCGCCAAGTAACCACCTTGTTTTAGTTGAAAGAAAAAGGCATATATGCATTTTGAGTCAAAATTGGTCCTTGTTTGGGGACCAAGGATTATGAAAATACATTTGGAATGACATGAGCTCTTTTGATCAAATCAACCTACTACTCAATCGTTAATGTTTGTCTAAGTCAGTACTGACAGCCGTCTTTTCTTCTGGACACCACAGATGGAGTAGATAGGATCTCATACGTTTGAAATTTATCGTTAGAGAATTCATACAAAAGGAAAACAAGAATTCTCAACGACAAAAATGATCTCTGAACCAAACAAGTGATCACAACATTATAACAAAAAAAGATACTTAGTGACAATAACTTTTTCTTTCGACGATAGTTTTATAAAAATATTCAGCTATAATTAGTCAATAACGACATTGCATGATATTGCGGAAATAAGAATAATACATTACTATATAATATATATTATCTTGCATGTAAATGAGGTCCATGATGGAAGATCAAGCATGCTTGCTCCTTTAAAGCTAATCCTGCATGTAATTAATTAAAAAAAAAATCTCATTACATTTGATTTAGCCAATGATGTTGTCAAGTATATTGACATGATTGTTTTGGTTATGATAATATATGAAATACTAGTGACTAATTCACAAAAGGAAAAGTATATTTTTAAAACTCTAATTGTTATCATTAAATTATTAGAGCAACATTTAATAGTATCCAAATTAATGAAGGGGTTTTACTTTGTTTTTTACAAAAATCTAAGCTATATATGGAGCGTAACTTTTTTATTTGTTTTTCACTACTTAGTTTATTATTTTTATTTGTTATTTTTTGTGTGGATTCGAGTTTTATTTTCTTTGTTTCTTATACCAAAAATATAGTTTTTTATTTCTCTTTTTTGTCCCATTTAAACAGATAATTACGTCAATTAATTACATTTATAAATAAATGAAACTTTTACATTGTAAACCGCCCACGAAAAATATTGTCAACAAATATATATTTTTCATGTACTAAAAACTTATATACAAAAATAAATAAATAAATACTTCATATACATCATAGTGTACTTTTTTAGAAAACATAAATGGCTAACGAATAGGGCGGTTTATCGGTAATGGTTGGTCCACCATTAAGGGTCATGGTAGAATGATAAGTACTTTTTTATCTTTAAGTAAAAGGTTTTCAGATTCGAGCTTCTTTGGATATAAAATTGCTTTTATTAAGGAGCGCTTTACCATCCAGCGCAGGACTTTTCGATGTGAATTCAAACTTAATCGGGCTCCAATATAGGTACTGAACAATGGGTGGAAAATAATAATAAAAAGGCTGGTGTCAAGATTTTGACTTTTTTTTTTGAATTGTTGGTTTTATTGGTTATTAACGATTTGAGATTCTTTCTTAATGGTTCACATATAACCCGACAATAAATTAATGAATTATATTTATATCATTTGATATATAAATTCCTTGACTTAGGAAATAGTTTCATATTTTTATTTCTAACAGTCTCAAACTTTCGTTTATACTACAATGTTTAGTGTTATTTTTGAGTAAGATACGATCTATCTACTCATGTACATGATTTATTTGGTTTGTCACTATGTTTCTAAGTAACAAATCAATAATAACGGTTAAATCAATAACGATCAGTAAACGATGTAAATCGATAACTAATAAGTCAATATCTTAAAGACGATAAATCGATAATCAATATAAGTCAAACCGATAAACTTTAAAAGTTGATACAGAACCAATTATATTTTACTGTTTGGCTAAGTATGTAATTTTTATTTTAATTAAAAAATAATTCATGTGAAAATAAAAGCTGGGTTTTGAACTTCAGATTTAGTATATAGTATATTACGAGATTCACCAAACATCAGATCTCTAGATTATTTTTATTTTTTTGTGAATTAAAATATAGTTAGTGCAAATCTCAAAACAATTGCTGCCAAGAAATCAAACACAGAGCTCCAATAAACAATATGCTATTTAATGACTATTTATTAGATTACTACACACATTCCTGAACCAAATATTAATTCTACAATAATTATATTTCGTGTTACTCAAATGTTTCTTATCCTTTCTTCTTTTTTTTTCGTTTCTCGCTGGCACAACGTATTTTATTTCGAAAATTCTACTCTCTCTCCTTAATAATGTAAGGGTACTAGGAAAAATCATAGATTTTGAATGTCAGTACGTTAAATTTATTGAGTTTTAAAAGTGTGAATGAAAAATGAAAGGGTATGAGTGTGACTTTTTTGAAGGACTATGACCTTTTTGAAGATTATGCATTTTGTAAAGGGTTGTGACCTTTTTAAGAGGTTGTCTCTTTTTCAACCGGTTGTGACCGCTCTAATAAGACACAATTAACATCTTTTCATACTGCCCTTTGTTGACTATATATATAAATAGAGAGATTTTGTCTCCTTTTTCAAATATTGAATTCCCTCCTTCTGCGTACATTTTCTTACAAACAAAGTGGAGTCTTTGTGTAAATTCATTGATGCCTTTTGAGTTTTCTGAAGTTATTGAAGTTTGAGGTACCACTATTCTTTTAATAGATTATTTATTTTATCTTGGGAGGAACTAATCCACAACCTCCAGTATAATAAGGAGATTAAGTTCTGTAAGGACACATAGTGAATTATATATGTGGACTCAAATATTTTTATTTCTTTTCATCTTAATAGTTATCTGATTTACTATACTGAATATATAGGAAGTCGGAATTAGAGAGTTAGGGTAGGGATACGAAATTGTCAGGCTAGCTAAAGTGAGAGAAAGAAGTGTTGGATTGAGCAACGTGTGAATGGAAAAATAGAAAAGAAATATGAGGGAACCAATTTGGAGGAAAAATGAAAAGTCATTTGCAAAGTGCAAATGAAAAGTCATTTCTCCCATATCGATAAAAGAAAAGAATTTTGTTGTCCTTATATTAGGAAACACCTCCTTTACTTCTTAAAGAGCTAAGAAGAAGGTGCTCCCTCGTGCAGTCATCGCTCGGCCTCGAATTTAGATGTGATTGATAATATTTTTGGACAAAATTTATTTCGTCAATCTCATTAAGTAAATTCTTTTTCCTAATTTCCTTTCTCTTATAAATTAATTCAGGAGGTTAGTTAATTAGTTAATCAACAGAATTAATTCGCGTGTAACGGTAATGTTCAGAAAAGTCGTTATTCTTTTTGAAAAGTCGTTACTCTTCCCAAAAGACACAACGGTCTGGAAAAAACAGGTCTTAACAGATTTTTACGAACGGATGCATCCCTTGCTGAAAATGGCTATAAATAAGAGACTTTTTCCAGCTTTTCGATACTGAAAAAGAAATTCCTTCTCTCTGCATTCATTTTCTCTTATAAACAAATTTGTTGATCGACTGAGTTTATGTGTGACTTCTTGTTGTTCTTACATTCGCTGAAGTTATTGAAGTTAGAGGTACCACTACTTCTTTAACAAGTTAATCCGTTTTATCTTGGGAGAAATTAATTCGTAACCTCGGGTACAGTGAGGGGATTGAATTTCTTAAGGAGACGCAGTAGTTTCTGTGGACTCAGATTATTTTCTGTCTATCTCATCTTCTTTCTATTTTTGTTTTTGTTTTGACTAACCTTAATACATGTTATAACAATCTTAAGAAATTTAATAAGTTTCTTTATTTGAGATTTCTGGAGATTAAAACCTTTATGGTTTTCTACTCTGTTTAAATTTTAAAATTCATTCGATTAACGATTAAAAGAACATAAAAACTTTATTGTTAAATCAGAAACAGTCTGTTTAAAGATTTATTCTTTACTGTTAGTATTTCACATGCTAAAGTTATCTGTCATTTGTGACAGAAATAATGATAAATTCAAGTCAAGTAAATGCTGAAACAGTGAGTACTGCAACAGTAAGTGTTGCAACAACATCGGTTGCACACAATCGTTCAAACTGCTGCCTTAGAGCCGGATGAGAAACCTGCTAAGTTTTCTAGAATCGATTTAAAAAGATGGTAGCAGAAAATGTTCTTCTATCTCACTACGCTGAGTCTGCTGAGGTTCATTAATGAGAATGTTCCTGTTATGTTGGATGATACTCCGCTTGAAGAACGATTCTTGGTAACAGAAGCATGGATACACTTATATTTTTTGTATAAATGAAAAAGTTCATTATGGCAAAGTTTTTGGACTATAAGATGATAGACAGTAAGACCGTCATCACCCAAGTTCAAGAACTGCAGGTCATAATCCATGATCTCCTTTCTAAAGGTATAAATTTATTTAATGCCTATGTTAGAAATATTAAGTTTTTTCTTAATACTCACATAATCTTTAATGTAGGATTGATTGTGAATGATGTCTTTCAAGTGGCTACCATTATTGAGAAGTTACCTCCATTGTGGAAGGACTTCAAAAAATACTTGAAACATAAACGCAAGGAGATGACTATTGAAGATCTCATAGTAAGGTTGAGAATCGAAGATGATAATAAGGCTGCAGAAAAGAGATCACGTGGTAATTCAGCAATATCTGGTGTAAATATTATTGAAGAAGATCCCACAAAATTAAAAAAAAGAAAAAGAAAAAAAAGCATCTGGTCCAAAAAGCAATCCTCCTAAGAAGAAATTCAAAGGAAGTTGCTTCAATTGTGGTAAACGTTGTCATAGGACTACTGAATGTCAGGGTCCGACGAAGGACAAGAAGAAGAAGGATCAAACAAACTTGGATGAATACAAAGGAGAAATAGACGATCTCTGTGCAATGCTTTCAGAATGCAACTTGGTTGGAAATCCAAGAGAATGGTGAATAGATTCTGGTGCCTCATGCCATGTTTGTGCCAACAAAGAATTATTTTCATCATATACTCCAGCACTTACAGAGGAGAAGTTGTTTATGGCAAACTCCGCTGCTGCAGAGGTGGAAGAAACTGGCAAAGTCCTATTAAAGATGACATCATCCAAAAAATTTAGTTTCTATTCCAGTTCTGACTAAGAATGGATTCAAATGTATATTCTTAAAAGGTTACCTTAGTGATGGCCTTTTCAAACTCAATGTAATTGCAGTTGATATGAATAAAAATTCTACTTCTTCTTACTTGCTTGAGTCTAAATGTTTATGGCATGAACATTTAGGACAGATTAATAACAAAACCTTGCGAAAATTGATCAAGTTAAATATTTTGCCAAAATTTGAGTGCAATAAATCAAAATATCAAATTTGCGTTGAATCTAAGTATGCTAAGCATCCTTATAAATCTGTTGAAAGGAATTCAAGTCCTTAAAAACTGATTCACACTGATATTTGTGACATGAAGTCAACACCATCATGTGGTGGGAAAAAGTATTTCATAACTTTTATTGACGGTTGCACTAGATATTGTTATGTCTACTTGCTAAATGGTAAGGATGAAACAATAGATGCATTTAGGCAATATAAAACTGAAGTTGAAAATCAATTGGATAGAAAAATCAAAATGATCATAAGTGATAAAGGCGGAGGATATGAATCTCCGTTTGCAGAAATATTTTTGGAAAATGGAATAATCCATCAAACTACTGCTCCTTACACTCCTCAATCTAATGGGATTGCAGAAAAAAAAAACCGAACTTTAAAGGAAATGATGAATTCATTACTTATAAGTTCATGTTTGCCACAAAACTTGTGGGGGAAGCTATCCTTACAGCAAATCGAATATCAATAAAGTGCCTCACTCAAATACACATGTTATTCCATATGAGAAATGGCAAGGTAGAAAATTCAACTTGAAATATTTCTAAGTATGGGGGTGTCTAGCCAAAGTTCAGGTTCCTATACCTAAAAGGGTGAAAATAGGGCCTAAGACTATGGATTGTTTATTCATTAGATATGCCACAAACAGTAAGACATGTCGAGTCCAAACATCCGGATATTCATGATAATACGATAATGGAATCGAATAATGCTGAATTTTTTGAACATATCTATCCGTATAAAACTAGACTTGAGTCATCTAGTGGAGGGTCTAAACAAGCCCGAGAAGAACCAAAAGAGAATGAAACCAATGAAGAGAGTCCAAGACGCAGTAAACGTCAAAGGACAACTACTTCATTTGGATCTGATTTTGTAACATTCCTTCTTGAAAGTGAGCCTCAAACATTCAAGGAAGCAATGTTGTCTAGCGACTCAACCTCTTGAAAGGAGGCTGTCAATAGTGAAATTGAATCAATCCTAAGCAATCATACCTGAGAATTGGTTGATCTTCCTCCAGAAAACAAATCCTTGAGTTCAAAATGGATCTTTAAAAGGAAGATGAAAAATGATGAAACTATTAAAAATATAAATCAAGATTTGTTGTCAAAGGCTTTAGACAAAAAGAAGGTCTTGATTATTTTGACACATACTTGCCAGTGACTAGGATTACATCAACTCGGATGTTAATTGCTCTAGCTGCAGTATACAGTCTTGAAATCCATCAAATGAATGTGAAAGCTGTCTTCTTAAATGGAGAGCTGGAGGAAAAAATTTACATGGAACAGCCTGAGGGTTTTGTAGTTCCTGATAAAGAAAAGAAAGTGTTCAAACTTATTAAGTCATTTTATGGACTAAAACAAGCACCGAAACAATGGCATGCAAAGTTTGATCAAACCATGTTGTCAAATGAATTTAAGATCAATCAATACGATAAATGTGTTTACATTAAAGATACTCCGAATCAGGAAGTCATTATATGCCTATATGTAGATGACATACTGATAATGAGCAAGGAAGGACATTGCAAATGTAAAATCTACTAAGTGTATGCTAAAGATCTAGTAGTTGCTGATGTGATATTGGAAATTAAAATTCTCAAAACTCCTAATGGTCAAGCATTGTCTCAAACTCATTATATTCAAAAGGTACTTGAAAAATTCAAGTATTTGAATTTCAAAAGGGCAAAGACTCCATTTGATGTGAACCTTCATCTTGCAAAGATTAAAGGTGAAAGTCAGTCTCAATTAGACTATGCCAAAGTGTTGGAAAGTTTGATGTATCTCATGAATTGTACACGACCATACATAGCTTGCGCTATCAGTAAACTGAGTCGATACATAAGTAGTCTCAATCAAAATCATTGGTTGGCAATGAAGAGAGTTTTGGATATAGTGATGCAAATTGGATTATTGGGTCAACTGAAACAAAATCCACTAGTGGTTACGTTTTTACTATTGATGGAGAAGCAATATCTTGAAAATCGTCCAAACAAACATGTATAGCTCGCTCTACAATGGAGTCTAAATTCATCGCCTTAGACAAGGCTGGTGAAGAAGCTGAATGGCTTCGGAATTTCTTAGAAGATATTCCGTTTTGATCCAAATCAATGGCCCCTATATGCATACACTATGATTGTCCAGCTGCAATAAGAAGGGCTGGGAGCATTATGTATAACGACAAGTCTCGTCACATAAGACGAAGACATAACTCTGTTAGACAACTACTCTCTAGTGGAATTATCACAATTGACTATGTAAAGTCAAAGGATAATGTGTCGGATCCACTTACAAAAGGCCTAACTAGAGAGGGAGTTGAGAAATCATCGACGGAAATTGGACTATGGCCGAGAACAAGTCATTGTAGCGGTAACTCTACCTAGAAGACTTGAGATCTCAAGATCTAGGTTCAAGGAGATAAAACAAAGTCATTGATGACGGTTCAACATTGTCAATAATTATTTTATGGTCCATTCTCATGATAAGAGAATGTTTAATAACCAGGATACATGCATAAAGACTTTTTAATGATTTCTAAGTTTGATACAGGGTATATCAAATGGTGTATCTACGGGATAACACATTTAGAAACCACCTATATGAGTGTGAAGTGTAAGCCACTTCAAGGAGAATCTGATAAGACCAGTTCTCTAAGCACTTACTAACCGAGATGTGTAAACGAACAAAACAATGAGAACTATGAATAGTTCAAGGGTTGATTGTGTGACTTATGTTGTCTAGGTATACACTAAAGCTCGACGGTTCAAAGATATCAAATCTAACAATTGACTGAGTATATCCGATATATGTTCACTACGGAAAGTTTAACGGAAAGTATATCCCATTCATGTGGGAGATTGTTGGATTTAGCAAAATGTGAATGAAAAAGAGAAGAGAAAAAAAATTAGGGAACCAATTTGGAGGGAAAATGAAAAGTCATTTCTTCCATATCGGTAAAAGAAAAGAAAATTATTTTCCTTATATTAGGATACACCTCCTTAATTCTTAAAGAGCTAAAAAGAAGATGCCCCTTCACACCCTCGTCGTCGCTCGCTCGGCTTCGGCTTTGACTTCGGCAAATGTTGTGATTGATTGATAATATTTTTAGACAAAATTTATTTCGTCAATCTCATTAAGTAAATTCTTTTTCCTAATTTCCTTTCTCTTATAAATTAATTCAGGATGTTAGTTAATTAGTTAATTAACAGAATTAATTCACGTGTAACAGTAATGTTCCAAAAAGTCATTATTCTTTCCAAAAAGTCATTAATTTTCTGAAAAGTCTTTACTCTTTCTAAAAGATACAACTGTCTGAAAAAAACAGGTCTTAACAGATTCTTCCGAGCAGATGCATCCCTTGCTGAAAATGGCTATAAATAAGAGATTTTTTTCCAGTTTTTCGATACTGAAAAAAAATTCCTTTTCTGTGCATTCATTTACTCTTATAAACAAATTTGTCGATCGACTAAGTTTGTGTGTGACTTGTTGTTGTTCTTACATTCGCTGAACTTATTGAAGTTTGAGGTACCGCTACTTCTTTAACAGGATAATCCATTTTATCTTGGAGAAATTAATTCTAAACCTCGGTACAGTGAGGGGATTAAATTTCTTAAGGAGACGCAGTAGTTTCTGTGGACTCGAATTATTTTCTGTCTATTTCATCTTCTTTCTATTTCTGTTTCTGTTTGACTAACCTTAATACAGATATAACAAGAAGATCCAGTGACCTAGACCAAATGTAGTGCATCAAAGACAAGGACAACAAAAGTACTTGGCGGAGATACCCATTAGACAGAGTAACGATCATACTTATATAAAACTCTTAAATGAAGAGGGAGGGGGAAAGTACATTGTGTTGGGAAATTTGGAGCCCTTCCAGAGAGGTCGCAATTTTGGATATTATTAGTGCATAAAAGTTGAGGAGGTTAAGAGTATTATTCGTATGCTGTGTATGGAAAGAGCAATTGGACTAAATAAGACCAGCTTTTGAAAAACGCTAGCACGATAGGTACAAAGTGGCTTTATTGGGTTGTTTAAAGTCATTTAAGACGATGAAAATGTTAATAAATTAAATATGGAGTAAATTGATCTTGTTATATAAAAACAACAATGAAATTTAGAATTGCAATAACTAGCGCGCATAAGGGCGTCAAGCTGTTAAGCCACGATAAAAAAGTTAGGGAGAGGATGATAGAGATGAGGGTGAGAATAATCATGGCTATTACTGTGAACAAATTTTAATTCATGCCGGGACACTCAACTACATAAAACTTGTAAGGAGACTGATAGAGTATCTCTCCAAAAATAAGAGTCATGATGAAATCTAATCTAACTCTGTTAATAAATAAGTCAACTCTTAATCGATTCGATATTCAATAGAATGTGAAATACAGTAATTTAAGAAGCGAAATAAGTCTAAAAATCAAAAACCTTCCCTACTAAACAAAGATAAGAATGCAAACAACCACTATAATCCCAAATATTAATGACATAAGTATAAGCTTCTAAAATTACAAGAATATGATCCAAAATATTAACAGACTGTTAATCAATTCCAAATCGAATAGTTACATAAATCTCATATAGGAGAAAAGCTCTCCAAAAATTTCAATTCAAAACACTAATTGAATGACTAATATAACGATAGATTAACAATGAAGATGTATTTGTAAGGTTATGATAATATTAACAAAGAAATCAATCAAAATAATGTTGAAATCGTTAGAGGTATGCAAAAATCAAACCGACCGATAAATCGAATCAAAAAAATGTTATTGGGTTAGTAGATTTTATATGGGTTTAAAAAAAGAATTATTGAGTTATTGGTTCTGTGTCGATTTTTACTATTGGGTTAATAATTTAAAATATAATTAGACATTATAACTATATCAAATTATTAGACTCTACCAACTTCACACTAGGCCGCTTCACTAGTTTTTATTGTTTACTCAAAATCTAAAGATTAAAGTAAGAGGTTCACAATTATAGCTATTTGATTTTAGTTTTAGTTTTAGTCTTGTTGGACTATTTTATTTTAGTTTTAGTTTCTAATTGTAGGTTATAGCATTTGCAAGTTTATAAGGGTCCGTAATTTGATTAACATAAAAAGTTTCATACTACGTTTTGGTGGTAACATGTAATTATAGCCTTCGTACTATATTTTCTCTTATTGATGCAATTTCTTATTTTCATTCTTGTTTACTATATCAAAGCATTTAGACAAGTGAGAAGGCATATAATATTTTACAGACATTTTCTTATTGGGTAAATCGAAAATCGATAAACTGAACCGATAATACATAACACCGTACTGAACCAAATCAATGGATGCATACCCCTAGAAGTCATCCCAAATCTTGATTTCAACCTTCCAAAATCGAATTTTAAGCCTGAAAATTAAATTCTAAAATCTACGAGTTAATTCCTTCTACAACAACATATTGGGCTCCAAGCGATCAGGAGACTGATCTAGATTAGAGCCTTCGTGAACATAAAGACTTTTTCTTTGTCACGAAATACACTCGACCACAAGCACTTTTATGTGAGTTTTCTACTGCGATTTTTATCCTTGACTAGATTTCTCTTTTTCAACACGACAAATTTTAGGATCGAAATTAATTAGGTGTCATGTGGAACTTAGCAAATCAAAACTCGAAAGACGATGAGTAAGAAGACAAAATAGAAATATATCAAAAGACTTAAAGATTTACTTGGTTTGGTCAACCGACCTATATCCACAGAGAAGATGAGCAATCCACTATATAAATATGAGAGCGCAAAATATAAAGAGAAATATTTCTTGTGTCCTACAAATTCATTCGGAGTACATGGGAGGTCCACACAAGTGATAACATATCACTTGTGTCCCATAAATTCTCCCCCTAATCAAAACTCGCGTAGCCCTAGGACTACATTGTGAATACTGATTAAGTTAGAAGAAACAAACTTCTATTATAGAGTCATAAACCTTTCTTACAAGAATAGAACTACTCAATCCTAAACTTTTCCCTAATAGGAAAACCTACATGGTAAGAAACTAAGGGTAATTAATACCCAACAAATCTTTCTTTTGGCCTCAATTCTGACAAAATAAATTTTTCTACCTTCTTCACATAATCTTCAATAACTTGCATCTTCTCTCCTTAATATCCTCCAATTAAATGTATGTCTCAATACAAAGAACCTTTCGGAAATAATTTCTTCAATAAAAATCTTCACTATTGTCAAATCGGTTATGGTTAGAACTACATCCGCCAAGATGAACACCCAATTTTTTAATCTGATTCAATCATTGATTATCAAACCATTGAACCTGGACTATTATTGAAACATTAGAACTGACTCCATCATTGAACCATCCAACCTGACCACATCATTGAATTTGACTCTAATACCACTTGTTAGTTACAAAATTAATAAGCTGGTATTATGCAAAAGCTATCAATGCAAACCTCAAAAGAAGAAGACAAACGAGAAATATACCAAAAGACACAAAGATTCAATGTGGTTCGATTAATCGACCTATGTCCACAAAGAAGATGAGCAATCCACTATATAAATATGAGAGTACAAAATATAGAGAGAAATAAACTCAACCAATTCACTCGGTATATAAAGAGGTTCACACAAGTGATATCGTATCACTTGTGTCCCACAAATTCCCCCTTTAACCATAACTCTCAAATCCCTTATGACTACATTATAAATGTTGATTAAGTTAGAAGGAATAAACTATTATTATAGAGTCATAAATCTTTTCCTACTAGAATATGACAAGTCAATCCTAAACATTTTTCTAAAATGAAAACTTAATTTACTTATGATAAGAAACTCAAGGCAATTAATAGTCAACAACTTGGCCATCACAAATGCAAAAAAAAAAAAGAAGAACATCAATTGCACCTGAACAAAAATTTAGTTGTTGCATAGTTCAAATAATTATTTTCGAGTAGATACATAGGATTCATCCGAAATCGCACGAAAACAAACCAAATATGCAAATTGGCTAAAAACATATTTCAGATTGTTTGATTCATCAAATCACTCATGTGAAGTCATCTTGACTAAAAGTTGACCATGATCAAACTTAACTTTCTTGAAATTCAAAAATTTAATCAAAGGCTCAAACCATTCCTCAACACACCGGGATCTGCACCAATCATTCAACTAAGTCATAAATCACCCTCTGTACCTAACAAATATTTTAGAATTTGATTTGAACTCATTAACCTAAAATATTTATTTTGATCGAACTTCTCAACTTTCAATTCTTTAGAACTTATTCAATACCCGTGTGATCACCTCGTGAATCATATCATTCATACCTACAAACTAAAACTTTGAAGTCGTAATTTCATAATACATGTCTAAACGAAAGCTCAAAAGTGATTAAGGAGCTAAATACAAGAACTTTTACAACAAATCATGCTAAACAATCACTTTTACCAATTATTCTCGAAGTATAAAATAAGAAAATGGTAATGATTGTGTTCGAATATGTTAGTTGTCTTAAGGTTTCTTAGCGTAGTTTAATAAGTATCTTCTTGAAAAAATTATTTATTAATCTCTAACTTTTCAACCAAAGAAAAAGGAGAGTATGACCCATATAATTCTTGTATAATTTTATTTTTTACTATTATCTTAGTATTTCATAAAATCAGTGAATAAAATATTTGGTACATAGCATGTAAACCAGTTTCCAAATTTTTAACCCTTTTATATTCATTTTAATTTTTGGTTAAATTTTTTAAAAATCGTTCCATATTTTCTCCATTCGATATAGAGGGGAAAATGATTATCACAAAAGAAGGAAAGTACAAGGAAAAAAAGAGACAATTAATTAAGGTAATTGAGGAATAATAATGTATCAAACATGTAGGATCTAATCACTCATATAATATCTGGAAAATATTGTATCAATACGAGTAAAATTATTTATTAAAGATGGTTTAACATGTATTTAACTAATTAAAAAATCTTAAAATTTGTAGAGCATAAGAATAAAAAAGGTACTCCCTCCGTTATAAAAAGAATAACCTGGTTTGACTTGATACAAAATTTAAGAAAATAAAGAAGACTTTTAAATTTTATGATCTTAAATTAAAGTTATGTGAAATGTACAAAACTATCCTTTTATTTTGTGACTTTAAACATGTTAAAAATATCAAGTAGAAAATTAAAATAAAAATATTATAAAAAAATCATATTTTAAAAACAAACTAAAATAAAAAAAATCATTCTTTTTTAAACTGACACACTAAATAATATCACATCATACAAATTCTTTTAATCATTCTTTGAACTTTTATTCTCTGATACTACAATATTTTTTATACATAAAATATTAATAATTTCACGTCAAATAAATTGAAAAAAAAAAAAAAAGCAAGTGAAAGTTTAATAGGAGGGAGGAAAAAATAGGAAGGTGCTTTTTGACCTGCAGCCACTCAAGACGCAGAAAAAAGGTCATTTAGCTGTTTCTTTTTGGTTGTATAATCTAATTTTAAATTAAATTTCATATATTTTTTAATATTTTAAATTATTAATTATTATGACTTATAATACTTTTTACATAGTTTATAAATAGTATCAGATAAAATGAATCCATATTTTGATAAACTGTCTATATTTTAACGGGTTAGGTGAGCGATTTTTTATATGGGTAAAATATGGATTGACTCATATTCAACGCATAAAAATATAGGTAAACTATGATTAAAATATGCATTAGTCAAATGAGTTTAACTTCTAACTTTTATTCATTATAAATTCATGATCTCACTCAGGGCCGACTCCAAAAATATTGGGGCCTAAAGCGAAATTTAAGAGAGGAGCCTTAATATATTTTTTTTTTTATCATATATACTTTTATTTGAATGTTCTTTTCTAGCTATTTTAAATGCAAACAATAAAATTATTAACTATTGTTTTATAATCGATTTGTTTTAATAATTCCTTTTCAAATGATAATAGCTAATTCATTCGATCTCTCTTAAGGTTGAGACAACGTTGATCTTAAAGAAGATTCAATCAATTTTAGTTTCGAAATAACTTCTTCCAGGTGGGGCAACGGTTACACGAATTGTTAACATTATTCTATAAGCGATATGTATATTTAAAAAAGAATCAAGTTTTTTTATTTGATTGAGTATTTTCATTAGATCATTATCTTCTACTTGTATTATTTCTCTTAACAATTCTAATTCAAAAAATAAATCTAAACCATCAATATCAAAATAACTATTACGTGTCAAAGAAAGTTTAAAGTTAACCACAATATTTTAAAAAATTTCCATCATCTAGACTCAATATTTTACCATTAAACAAGAAATCAATTTTTTTCATATGCTTCAATTGACATAAATCTATTTTGAAATGAAAAATAATTTGATGTTCTCTACATATATAAAGTAATCAGCTCTAAAAGATTCTTCAAGACACTTTATGACTTCGTTATTCATATTTTTATCAAATTATTTTTTTACGAAATTCAGGTTTATATTCATCTCATATTCAATTTTCTTAGTAGAAATTATAGCACTCAGTGCATATAATTTTTTTAAAAAAATAACATAGATAAGTAATTGTCTTCTAAAAATGAGGCCCCCAAAAAATATGGTGCTTAAGCGATGACTTTAGTGGCCTAGGCATTTGGACTACCCTGATATCATTAAAAATAGTGTAATTTATCTTGCTTTTTATGTTCTTATATAGAACTGATTATTTTTCACTATAATTGAAAAGGTAAAGTCTATGGTCCTTCACAGTATATATTTTAAATGTGCATTTATTTTGTCAATTATAATTATATAAATATTAACATTGCTCAAAATGCATTAATCATGTTGTTATAAATAATTTTATTTATATTAAAAGTTATATGTTTTTTTTTTACTTTTGTGATACGATAAAACTAAATGAAACATTTTCAATATTTTTCATCTAAAAAATGATTAGAATATTTTCTCCATGTTGAATTCTCAAGTGGAGTACTACTTACTCATGAAAACATGGGTAAATATGGGTAAACTAGTATTTTACCCAACTCATTTGTTACTCAATTCATTTTTACCTATATCAAATATGAGCGGTTTGAATTTTTGACCCGTCCACATTTGACCCAAACCGCCCATTTACCATCACTATTTACAAATACATAAATTTCATTTCAAAAAAATTAAAAATTTCATGTGTAAATTATTTGTCAAGGTCAACTTTAAACTATTTAACTCTCAAAAAATAAAATATATCACATAAAACGAGCATTAATTGGATAGCTAAAATTTATTTAATCAATCTCTTATCTCACTATATACATATGATAGTGTCATAATAAGAGTGTTCGTGGTTCGGTTTGGATCGGTTATTGATTAAAATCAAAACCAAACCAATCTAGTCGTTTTTTCAAATTTCTAAAACCAAATCAAACCAAACGAAAAAATAACCATCGGTTTGGTTATTGTCGTTTTGATTCAGTTTGGTTTAGTTTTTCTAGTTTCTTCGGTTTGAAAGTAATAATTTTTTTTACGGACGTACTGTCTCGATAGACACAAACACCAAGTACATGAATAATCTATAGAAAAGCTAATGTTGGTTCAGCCAAGCAATTAAACAATATTAGAGTTATCATTACATGAACAAAGTGATTTATTTAAGATAAAAGTATGACTATTTATGTGAAGTACAGTAGGTAAAGACTAAAATGAATTTTGATAGACTTGGATTTGAGGTTGTTATACTTGAGCTAAAGTGAATGGTAAAGTTAAAGCTTTAAATTAATTAAAATTTAACATAATATTTTTAATTTAGTTATGAATAACATATAAATAATTACATTTATATATCTAATTTATCGGTTCGATTTGATTACTTTTGCGGTTGATTTTTAATAAAACCAAAATCAAACTAAATAGTATCAGTTTTCAAAATTTAAAAAACCTAATCAAACTAAATTAATTATCAATTTTTTTTTATCGATTTAGTTCGAATTACGATTTGATTTGATTATTAACCATAATTATGAACAATAAGTAGTACACATAAAATTATGCTTTATATTTAATGGATGAGGTAAAATATTGACTTTTTGTTCTTTCATATTTTGAGTTTGTTACTCAATTTAATTTATATTGTTATATATTAAGCTACTGACGTACTAATATTTATGTTGAAACAGGAGCATTAATTTAAAAGAAAATATTAATTTTATTTATATTTGGTATGGTGGAAATGTGGGACTATTAATTTGAAACTTTAATATATGTTTGGATCTTCAATCCCACAAAAGAAGTGCAATAAAGCTACTACCATTACATTTACTCACTCTCTATTTTTTGCCTTTTTCTCAATTTTACAAACTCCATTTTTGACCGCCATAAATGGTGGGCTAAACTCAAAATCATTAGTGCTTCTACTTTCTTGGGCACAAAATCTAGGGTTCTTCAATTAGGCCTTTCTCAGATTACTATTATCTAACAACCCCATTTCCCTAAATCTTGCTTTAATTTGCTCTATCTCAGATTCTTGTTTCTTTTTTCTTTTTTTACTTGCATTTTTGAAGAACTATTACTTAGTTTGCTTTGATTCTTTCTGGTTTGCAGCCCCATTTGTTTCTTTTGCTTAGTTAACTGCTGTAAAGTTCATATTTTTAAGCTTAATCTTGTTCCATTTGATTGTTTTTCTTGTAAAGTTTGCATTTTTTGAGGATATTGCATGTGTGTGGGGATTTTGAATGAGGGAAAAGACTGTTAAGTCTGATGAGAAATGAAGGTTAAGATTGTACAAGGATGGGTTGTGTTTTTGGCAAAGAGATTTCATCTTCTGAGACGCCTAGTGGGGAGGTTGTAGTTGGAAGGAGGAGAGAAAATGGGGAAGATAGAGATTTGGCAGCACAATCTGGGAGGAGAGAGAAAGTTGGAACTGTAAATAAGGTGGATGGCGGCGGTGAAGGAAGAGGAGGAGGCAGTGATGTTGGTGAAGTTCAGAATGGTAGAGATCAGAAGAAGGATGACAATGCACGGCCTAGGGGTGAGAGGAGAAGGTCTAAACCTAATCCAAGGTTGAGCAATCCACCTAAGAATGTGCACGGCGAGCAAGTAGCGGCTGGATGGCCATCCTGGCTCTCTGAGGTAGCTGGAGAGGCTATCAATGGATGGATTCCACGAAGGGCGGATGCATTTGAGAAGCTGGCTAAGGCAAGCAAAATGTTCACTTCATTTGTTAGTTACTAGTTTTTTGTTTTGTAGATTGATTAATATCTTATTCATTGTCATTTATATGTTGTATTAGATTGGGCAAGGTACTTATAGCAATGTGTATAAAGCTAGAGATAATCTCACGGGGAACATCGTTGCATTAAAGAAGGTTAGATTTGATAATTTGGAGCCAGAGAGTGTGAAGTTTATGGCAAGAGAGATCTTGATTTTGCGCCGCTTGGATCATCCAAATGTTATTACATTGCAAGGATTGGTTACGTCAAGGATGTCTTGTAGTTTGTACCTTGTGTTTGATTATATGGATCATGATTTAGCTGGACTAGCTGCAAGCCCTGGAGTCAAGTTCACAGAGGCTCAGGTTGGGTTATATTAGTTGCCTTTTGAGTTATAACTGTAATTGTTTGGTTCCGAGTTGTTTACATTATTTCTTGATCATTATTTGTAGGTTAAATGTTACATGCATCAACTATTATCAGGGCTTGAACACTGTCACAACCGTCGTGTGTTGCATCGTGATATAAAAGGATCAAATCTTCTAATTGACAGTGGGGGAGTTCTGAAGATTGCAGATTTTGGTTTGGCTTCTGTCTTCGATCCCAATAAAAAGCAGCCTATGACTAGTCGCGTGGTTACTTTATGGTACAGACCCCCAGAGCTTCTTCTTGGGGCCACAGACTATGGTGTTGGTGTGGACCTCTGGAGTGCTGGTTGTATTTTAGCTGAGTTATTAGCTGGGAAGCCCATTATGCCTGGTCGTACAGAGGTATGGTATTGAAATTTGTTGGTCAAAACAATCTGACAGGGACAGGTCTTGCGTGATATAAGAGAAAAGATTACCGTTTTTCCCTTGCTTGTTTGTTGCATCAAATTATTTGTTTGCTTGTGCATCTGTTAGTTAAAAAGAGAAGCTTTTTCCCTTCAACTATGATACAGGGAAATTAAATGAACTTATCGTCCATACAAATCTCATGAGACATATCGATATTTCCATTTTTTGCATTTGGCTAATTTCTGTCGACATGAAATCCCCCCCTTAATATGAAATAATTTTTTTATGCTGCTCATGAGACATCCTTTCAGATAATTCGTGAAAGATGTAGCTTTATTTGATTGAATCAAGATTCAGTGAACTACTAAAAACTTTCTTTAGCATGATAAGAAATGTATGTTAAGAGATGAAAGATTTTGGTTCAGATTAATTGTATATGCTGTTTCTAGTAGGTTCTCTCCTCCGAAATCCAAGCAGTCAGAGCATGAAATACTGAACGTTGTGCTTATCTTCGAGTCAGACTGAGACATGGGGACATACATCTTGATCTAGGATAGAGAATAGCTTCTTGGGCTTAAACTTTTATGTGGCTTTATCTCGAAGGAGTGGCAGGACTACAAACCAGAGGACTAAAATCCTTGAAAAAGAATATCCTGATATGCAAATCCTCCTTCCCGCAAATCCTGGTCCTGATATGGTGTTGCTCCAGCTTTAGCTTAAATGCCTATGTTTGTGCCTTTTTGATATGCAAATCCTCCTTCCCACCTGACTGGGAGTGGTGGGAGGATCATGAATAAAAAAATAATCCAAAAACTTATGAATTCTTTATTTATCAATATGTTTGTAACTTTAAACTCATTCTCTTCTTATGAACTGGATTTTAGCTGTGAGCTCCACGACTTTAGGATTTACACTGCAATAATACTCAGGTTGAGCAGCTCCACAAGATCTTCAAGCTATGCGGATCTCCGTCAGAAGAGTATTGGAAAAAGTCAAGGCTTCCACATGCAACTATATTCAAACCTCAGCAATCATACAGAAGATGTATCGCTGAGACCTTTAAAGATTTCCCACCTTCATCATTGCCATTGATTGAGACTCTTCTGGCCATTGATCCAGCTGAGCGTCAGACAGCTACAGCTGCATTACATAGTACAGTAAGATGTTCATATCTATTTTATTACTTTAACAATTTTACTTTGGAGGCAACTTACTTGGCTAACTGTTTTAGTGATGAAGTCTTTGTTTTTTGACTCTTTTTTGCTTTCATGTGAACTTGTTCCTCAATCTCTTCATCTGTATTAATAAGAAAATGTTCTTCTGCATTTATTAATGAATTAATAGCTATTTTGGTTCCTCAGTTATTGGTAAATCCTAATTTAGTTCTTGTGATATCTGCCAAAGTATTTTTAACCCTTCAATTAACTTGAAATGTGTACTTTTAATTTGTGAATAGTATAATTTTCCCAAGTATTAACCGTTTTACTATTTAATTACCTATGTGTTATGCTAAACTTGTATTGTTACTTCATATTTCAGGGTAATGTACTTCTAAATACATAGAGAGACCAAAGGCACACATTTTGATTAATCAAAGGTTAAATGTTTTGAGTCATTTGTCACAAGGATCAAAATCAGTTAATTGAAGAAGAGCTATTATCCCTTCATTAATTATAGCACACACTCTTTCTTCCCTTTTTCCTTTTAAGAGAATTATGTGGAGAAATCTGATGATTTGGTTTCAAATATTGCATCACATGGCCATAATGAAATGACTATCTGTATACATTAGATAAAGAACTTGATTTGCCTAATATCTACAAATCAATTTTATTTCTTTTACGTCAATCCTCGTGTAGTGCTATATAACTGACATGTATTTCCAAAGCATATACTGGTTGGTCCTTCATTGATTGTTACATGCGGTCGAAACAATTGACCTGTCTTTGTAACACAAGAATGCATGTGGAGCATTTGATGGAATACAATTTCCTGAAATTAATTATGAAATATTTTGAAGTATTGTCACCATATGTTCCGTTTATTGCTGTGCAGTTCTTTACTACCAAACCTTATGCTTGTGAACCTTCCATCCTTCCCAAATATCCACCCAGCAAAGAAATGGATGCTAAACGGCGAGATGAAGATGCTCGAAGGTCTAGTTATCGGGATTCCTTTTTTTATTTTTATAATCACACTTCACATTCATGTTTTCATATTGAAGTTTATGATTATTTTGTAGCTTACCAAAAGAAAGTCCTATGATCCTTTTGTTGATAACATACACCATTCTTGTTCAGATGCCCATATACTTCATCAGTATTTGCTCAAAATTATTTGTATCTTATATAAATTCCCCTTTATAGTCAGGACCTGTTAAAGAATCAGTTTTTCTAATAAATGCTTGAATCAGTCTTCTGAATTATGGCATATTTTAGTGGTTATTAAGTAGGAGAACTTCATTATCTTCTATCTGAATTCATGTTGATATGCACTTTGTCATTTTTCTCCTAAACTTTTTTTTCCTGAAATACTTGCTAAATAGGCAAAGGGCTACTGGCAAAGCCAATGCTGATGGTGCAAGGAGAAATCGCCACCGTGATCGAGCAGTTAGGGCAATCCCTGCTCCTGAAGCCAACGCGGAGCTGCAAGTTAATATTGATGTATGTCATTTAAGAAGCTTATTAATTCTTATATTTTACCATCCAATGCTTGTAAAATTGCATATGCATAATGTGAACCTGTAGGAGCAGTTCCCACGTGAACCTAACAGAACAAAGATACTAATACGATGATGGTCATATTTTCAGCTTTCAGTCTATTTCTTACCCAGGATTAAATAGTTCTACTCTGTGTTGCCATGTTATAGTTATATTGCAAGGAGATTAGAAAACTGTTGAGATTCTGAGGTCTACAATTCTCCAACTCATTGTTATCTTTGCATTGGGCTAATTACATTCCAAAATACAAACAGTACAAGATATTGCTTTTCAATTATTTGCAGCTGGAGTAGGTGGTTGTCTGCTCATGTCATGATTGTCAAAACTACCCCTTGCTTTTCCTATTAGTAATATATTATATACACTCTTTTCCTCTAATTCCATTTTAGTCTAATCAATGCTTATTTGACGTTGCAACATCTGGAACTAGTACTCCTTGCATTATAATTTATATGATAGTGTTTGATGGCATACACACTTTAATAAATAGTGCTCCCAAGTCAAATTAACATTTTAAAACTTGTATGCCATCGAATTTATGTGATGTTTTCTGAAATAGCTTTTCAATTTTGGAAAACATTGCATTGAAGTTTGAATATGATTATTTATGAGTTGTAATAAATAGTATTATTGGTGGTATGGTTTCTAACATTTTTTGGGCGTTGGGAAATAGAGGATGTTACATAAATTTGAAAGCGGGGAATAGAGTACATCAGGGCCTTTAAGTTCTGTTTCTTGTTCATCCACCAATTCATTATGGAAATGAACAATCCTCCATTTCATTTCTTTAGTATATTCTGTCAAGCTTGTTTATCTGACTATTGTTCTATACAGAGGCGGCGTCTAATTACACAAGCAAATGCGAAGAGCAAGAGTGAAAAGTTTCCTCCACCACACCAGGATGGAACTTTAGGTTATACATTGGGTTCTTCACATCACATCGATCCAGCCTACGAACCCTCAGAAGTCCCTTTCACTTCCATGAACTTCTCATATTCCAAAGAACCGATCCAAACATGGTCAGGCCCATTGGTGGAACCTGCCATGGGTGGTGCTCCAAGAAGAAAGACGAAACCATCAAAGAAGGATTCTAACAAGAAAGGAAAGGAAAGCATGTAAAGTCGAAAGAATGATGTGATTCAACAATTGGTATACTTGAAGGGAGCTGCCAAAGCTTGCAGATTATTTGTCCTATACGGTAAGTAAGAAACTTCTCAACAGCATAGAGAGGTAAAATGCATTTTTTTTAAATCCTAGTATCCTCCTTTTTGTATTCTTTTGGATAATGAGAATCTTTTCACCATTGTACATGTAAATTTTTACTTCCTTCATATTAGCAGACTCTGTTTAGATCAATGAAAATCCTAATAAACAATCTACATCTGTTCTTTCCTTTTACTTTTGCCTGTTATGAGTAGTAAATTACAATGATGTCTTATGTTCTGCTTGCAAGCTCTATACTTGAACAGATCTTTTTTTTTTCCCCAAAACTTATCTGAAGTAGTTAAACTTGCATCATACCTTATATATAGAGGTCCCAAAATTTGCTATCTGTGCACTTGTCCCTCGAGTCAATGACTGATCAAGAGGCACATAGCCTAAGTTGGTGACTAAATTGTTTTGGAACTTATAGAAGGCTCAATGTGTCGCAACATAATCGAAAAGCTCCAGAATGGAGAAATTTATCATCAAAGTGAAGACTGAAGAGTTAAGAAGTGCATGTAAGCAAAAAAAACTAAATCACTTGGACATAAGGCCCCAAACAGCAGTAGCCACTCAAAACAAGTAGTTCCCTGTTACATCAGCTAGAGCCATACTTGTGTTAAGGATTGTAGTTGTGGTTATTCAGCCAAGTCCTCAATCTCCCTTGCATAGCTTCTCATTGATGAATCTCTTGAATAGTCCTCATATTCATAGTATCAGTGCTTTGCTGCTGCTTACTGTTGAACACTCTGATCTTTGGTTAGTGTTCAACAGTAACCAAATAATTTCTTTTACAAGTACTTATTTAATTGTTGATCACCTTGGAATGGTGGACAAATACTAGCAATAAATAAGATAAAAGAGTGTGTGTTTAGTGGACAAAAAATCAATCTGATGAAAGATCAGAGGATACATAAAGATATGGTATTGGTTTTTTCTTGCTTTCTTAAAAGGTGTGTAATTACCCCTAGGAGTGGACTATTTAAAATCGTAATTACTACTCCTAATATACAATATGTAATTGTATTGGTCTCAAACCTCGACAATAATAGTCAACTAATATGCATATGTATTTAGTAGACTTTTGGCGATACGAAATCGCAATATAAAATTATAAGACGAAATCTAACATATGAACATGTGATTTTATTTTGTGATTTCATATTTTGAGATGAAATTTTAAATTCTCCAAACAATATTTGGAAATTTTAAATCATTATTTATTTTTCAAATACAAAAATTGATTCATAAGTTTATATTGTAAAAACAACGCTCAATTCATATCATTACTTTTTAAACCATTTATATTTTATATTAATCTCACTAACATAGAATATATTATTACTCAAATCCATTTATACTTTACTATTTATATTTATCAAATTCATTATTTTTTATTAGATACATTTACTAACCAAATTGGCTAACAAATAGCTCAAAGTAACAGTGTTGATTCGTCTTCAACGCAAGAAAATTATATTAAAGATTGGTACACCACAGTTCAAAACTTGTACTTTATTTTATTTTTTATTGAATTAAAACTTGATCAATAAATATTATTTTTTTAAGAATCTGTTTGTGATAGTGTATTATGCGATTTTATAAATTTATGCTTATTTGGTAAGATTATATAAAAATTGGGTAATTCTAATAGTTTATAACTTATGAAATTTTTATGTTTATGAAAAAATATACTAGATAAAAAAATCAAATTGATGTCCAAACAAAACTTTGACTTTATCTCGTTATTTTATATCATAATTTCAAATCGCATGATTATACAGTCAGTTTGTAGGAGTACTCGCTCTAATCTAATTTGTTTTTTCATGTTTATTAAAATTAATAATTGATATTTTTAAAACTTAAGATAAAATTAATTATTTTCTTTTATTTTTATCTTTATCCTTCGTAGTAAACGTAGAGAAGGATTAATATGATGAAAAAATGGTTTTAAAGTGAGATAAAAAAATAATTAAAAATAATTTAATTAATCTTATTTTTTATTAAGAGAGATGCAAATAAAATTGGTGACAAGTGAAGATGACAAAGAAAAGCCTTCCAGTCCATAGAGGCAAGCCTATGTTAAATATGGTGAAATGGTTAAGGTCTTTTTTTTATAAAAAAAATAAAAAATTATTTAAACGATTTGGTGAGTATGAAAAGGTTTTTGGTGAGAAATGTTTTTTTATTACCTTAAAATAGGGAATGAATTGCGGATTATTTTCACTTTTGTTTATAATTTTGAACGCTAAGCCAATTTTTTCTAATTTTATAGGAGGTCATAACATCAAAAATAAGAAAAAATTTTCTAATCTTTAACTTAGAAATAGGAACACTCATAAATATAGAGAAAAAAAGAGGATATGTTAAAAAGTTTTCGATTAAATACGAAGTTTAACATATTTTTTAGTTAAAGGGTTTGCTTTTAAGTATGAAAATGTTTTTGGTAAGGAATATTTTATCTGTTTGAGAGTAACGCAATTCAAACCAATAGTCAATTTTATTATTGTCTCAACAAGTTCAAAGTTAAAAGTCAAATTTTGTAATAAAATTTTACTTTTTTTAGTTGATATATGTAAAATAATTTTTTCTTCTTCATATATTCACTTAAAAATAGTTTAATTACGTTTTATACTTATAAATTGCTAATTGCATTCCATAGCGGTATGTTATAGGAAGGAGAGCGAAGAGTGAGATTGGAAGGGAAAAGAAAGGCGGGCGAGAGAGGACAATATTATATTTACATAATTCGTGGGTATATTTGTATAATTCACGTGTTTTTATATAATTGAGTGATACAAAGTTTGGAAAATTATACAAATATAATAAAAATCGAAATAACGAATTGATACAAAAATAAACATATAAACTTTAAACAGTTATACAAATAATATTTTATGAAATTTGACAGTTATATGTTTGTACAAACTTTAAAAAGTTACGGAAAAAAAAATTGAATGTATATAGTGATAAAATTGAAAAATCAAAGGAAATCATCGCTATATACAAATACTAATCATCGTATACAAAGTACAAATGAAAAAAAGAATTGTTAGTTGCGAATCAAACGTGACGAATTATAGAAATTCGAAGTCAGTCCATGTAATTAGTAGTTAATGTTAGTCACGAGTGATAACTATAACAAACTATAGTTATGATGACTAATTAAATAATATAAGTTTGCTTAACCGTATAATTTTCCTAAATTAAATAAATAATTATAACATATTCAATGTAATCTTACAAATAAGTAATTATATTAAAAAATGGAGGATTCGAATCCACAATATTAGTGTGAAAAAAGTTTTCAATATCCTTTTCTTACCACTAAGTTGTCAGTCAATATTATTAGGAGTTTATAAATTAATAATATATAACTATATTTATTTAATTATCTAATACGAATACAGAATCTATAGAAAAAAATAATGAATTCATTTGAATTTTTAAACTCCATCTAGCTCCGTCTCTGAATAGATGGTCTAACACTTGTTACGTGTACATGCATTAGAGCAATACACTTGGAACAAGCATGTATATGCACCAAATAGCCACCGCTTTCTTAATTTCTAGGATAAAATCATTTTATCCAATAATAAAGACACATCCTCTTAGCTTAACATGTACACAAGAAGACAAAATTGTCTCAATATATTTGTTGTTATAATAATTGGCTCATTTCATTTATTATTTTGCTAATAGGTGTTTTTTTTTGTTCAAAAGTCTAAAAAAATTGTAGCAAGTAACATTGAGATCATATCATGTATGCACCAAATCCAGATATTCCTAGCACGTCTGGTCCTCACTATCATAGAGGACCTCCTTTTGGCTTTGGTTTTGTTCGTCGATACTTTTCTAATATGTGTCTTGCTCTCTCCTCTTGGTAATCATCATCTTCTTTCTATTTTTTATTGCTATAGTTTCATCTCTACATTTTTTAGGGAGAAAAGAAGTGAGCGAGACTGGAAGAGAGGAAAGCGATATAGGGCAAAAAGTAGAAGAGATAAATTGTATAGACATATCGATTAAATAATTTTATATTATAGAAATGTATTTGTAAATATGAGGAGCGAGATTTGGAGAGGAAGGAGGGAGAGGCGAGCAAGATTTGGAGAGGGAGGAGAGAGACGAGCGAGACTGGGAGAGGCAAGTGAGAGAGGGCACAGAGTGGGAGAGAGGTGAATTGTATATGTATATCGGTTAAATAATTGTATATTATACTTATGTGTTTGTATATTTTGGCGAATTATACATATACAAACGTGACTAATTGCAAGCTCGAAGTCAGTTTACGTAATTAATGTATATTGCTAATCACGAGAGATAATCATAATAAAATATAGCTATGATGAGTAATTAAATAATATAAATTTACCTAACTATTCAATTTTATCCATTAAGAACAGGCTGTGGCCCTGGGTTAATGTTATCTGTCTTTTCTTTAGATGTATGTATTATTGAATGATACAATTATTTTCAGACAATATATATCTGCGTTTCTTAATCACAACAAGGGTCCTTAAAGATCTGGATAATGTTGGTGTCATTTCCAACATATATATTATAATTCATAGTTTATTGTTTTAACTAACTCACAAAACATAGATTGCAAATAATATATATATATATTTTGTGTGTGTGGCAGTTTCTACTTTCTATGCTGCTGTTGGATCCTGGAAGATGGTGTTGGCAGATCAGGTTGGGAAGTAGGTCCTAGGGATCCTTATCCAAGCCCACCACAAGGACCATTGGGCCCTAATCCACCCAATATCCCTATCACATTTTCTGGCCCACCAGGTCCACCTCAAATTGGATCATCTAATTATTAATAATTTTCAAGTCTCTATGTAATGAACATTCAACTATTTTGTTATAATTCCCACAATGTGCAATATGTTTACTCCCCCTCCCCCCCCCTCCTTTTTTTTTGTAAAAAAATATTATTCATAACACTTTACCGACTTCATATATTATATGCATTTTTTTGTGATTTATGTTGATGTTAGAATAACGTTTAGTTTATAATTCCCTTTAGTTTTATACAAAGTATATTCAGCTTTTGAGATTAAGTGAACTGTTTGATGCTTATGTTTGTTTGAGTTATTCTTTCGCTTGTAGTCAACCGAGATGATGGTTCACTTGAGGGTCAACAATGATTCAATGATTCTCGAGTGTCAGTCACGTTTAGGGTATAAGTTTGGGTCATGATAATATCTCTAAATGCTTAGAATCAATGTTGAATATTCATTGATGCGTTGATCATAACATCTTTTTTTAAGTATTAAACTTCGATTAATCGAACCTCAGTGGTGCAAAACTGTATTAGACATTTATGATAGTTGTCGGCCTAAGATTTTCCTTTTAGTTCACTTTTCGCTTTGAACACTTGGGAGTTTTTGCTCCATTCAAGGTTCATTAACACCACCAATAATCTCTCAACCTCTAGTTTCAAATAGTAACATGACGATTATACACAAAATTAAGAACTACGTTGTTTAGTTGTCTTTCTTTTTATTCAATCTAATAAATTGATCGGGATGACATTTGCATCTATCTAGGAATTTTTTGTTATTTTAGTAAAACCTCTCAAGGGAATTATGTGTTCTTACAAATGAAACTAAATAAAGTTATTTTGATGAATGTCTTTTTCTTTAATTGAAATTTTATATCTATCATTGCCACTGAGAAACAATTACAATTGGGGAAGGAGGGACAGACCTTGTCTTCTCGAAAGTTACAGTAATAATGGTCAAAAAAGTTGCACAAAAATGGCAACTAGCAAAAAGACTTCTCAAGGAGGGTCATAGTAAATCAGGGAAGACTTTCTTTTTTTAATGCTGAAGGATGGAAATTGCCATTTATCTAAGTTGAGGAGTCCCTTAACATGTGGTGGCAGCTTTTTGGATGTGTCGGTAAGAACTATGGCAGTGTTAATTAGATGACTATAAGAAGCAAGTTTGTCCGGCACTCTGTTGGCTTTCCTAAAGCAATGATTGATCTGAATGTTGTGTCTGAGAAACAATTCTCGAATTTCATCCACCGTTGCCAATTACAATTTATTGCAATACGCCATTTCAGGCCAAAGAGAAAGGCTTTTGCTTCAGCAGTATTGCTGGTTCCATTTCCCAAGGGAAGAATAAAGGCCATAATGCAACTTCCATTTGAGTCTCGCACCACTCCACTTCCTCCACTAGATTCTCCAATACAAGAGCCGTCAGTGTTCAACTTCATGGAGTGATGCGAGGGTCTCGGCCATTTAACCGTGGTGTATATAGTGTCTTCAAGTTGTATTTTCATGAGCTTAAGTAGGCTTTCCCAATTCTCCGGAATGTTAATGTTAGAGAAAACCTTTTTGATTAAGTGGCAGATGTTGAAGGAGATCAAAGAAATAGATCTATTGATGGATGGTCTCTCTTCTTCACATCTAGAGTTGCACCTTCATCTCCATAATTCCCAGATAATGATTGGAGATATGATACTTAAAACATATTCAGCGACTGGATTTTTGGATGAGGAATTCCAATATCTTTGAAGCAATTCTCTGAGATTTGCGTGCCTTGTAATAATGCCCATTCTGCCAGTTATGGAGCTCCAGATTCGTTGTGCGTAGTCGCCTTTGCAAAAAAGATGTTCGGACGATTCAAGTCCAGGGTTCATACCTGTAGAAATGCAACACACACATTTAGAAATAGTGACTATTTTAAACTTATCAACTATCTTATCATCAGTAGGCATTCTGTTATGAATATCCCTCCATGTGACACAAGACATTTTATATGGTACATGTTTGTGCCATATCTTTGCATCAATAAAAGCAAAAGGTCTCCTCTTTCTCAAAAGCTTCCAGGCTGAAGATACTGAGAACTTCCCAGAGTCGGCAGCGGTTCAAGAGGAATATTGTCAAGATTATTTGCCAATTTGATGTTAAAACTGATAATGATATGTTTGATGTGATCCGGGGGTTGGGGGTTGAGGGCATTCCAGTTCCAGTGACCTTGCTGAAGGCATCCTTAATAGGAATATGTCGGTATACGAGGGTGTTCTCCAAGAGTTCATATAACGAACCATGTTCATTCCATTTATCGTACCAAAAACTAGAGTTCCCTCGGTTAATTTTCCAAACAATTTTTTGTTCCACCTCTACTCTAATTTTCAGCATTGCATGCCAACTATGTGACTGCCCTGGTTTCCATTGGACAATGGTAGGGTGATCATCACTATAGTATTTGGCTTTCAAGAAATTAGTCCAAAGAGATTCAGTAGTTCTGAATCTCCACCATTGTTTAGCCGTGAAAGCTCTGCAAGTGTCTTTGAGTTTTCTAAAATTTGATCCGCCCTTATTATATGGGTAATTAAGATTTTCCCAAGAAACCCAGTGATAATTCTTATCTTCCTCATTACCTGACCAGTAGAACTGAGTAAGATATCTCTCAATAACATCAAGAGTGCCTTTTTAGGAGGATGAACTTTTGCCAAAGTATGAACATTTAGGGCAAGCGATACGTGCCTAGTGAGAGTAGGTCTTCCTCCCTTGGACAACAATTTCAGATGCCACCCTTTAATTCTATTCGTAATTTTGCAGATCAGATCAGTGAAGATTTCATGGAGTTTTCTCCCATTATATATGGGGCATCCCAGATATTATATAGGAAGATGCTCGTATCTCATACGAAGAATTTTTCCAACCCTTTTGATAGAGATAAGGGGGGGTGTTAGGATCCATGGTGTATGAACATTTATTCTTGTTGATTGATTGTCCAGAGACTCTTTCATAACTTTCCAGAGTTGTAAGGATAGCTTGAAGAGTGGTTTTTCTTCCGCTACCGAAAATGATAGTGTCATCTGCAAAAAAGAGATTGTTAATTTGTGGACCAAATGGATGCATGGAGAACCCTCTAAATGCAGGGCCTCTATACAAAGAATTAAGCATCTTGGAAAGTAATTCTACCGAGAGAACAAAGAGACTAGGAGAGAGGGGGTCTCCTTGTCTAAGACCCCGTCCTGATTTAAAAAAATCTTGCCTACTTCCATTCACAAGAACATAATACCAATTATTGGAGATGAACCTGTAAATAAGATCAATCCAACTTCCAGCAAAACCAAACCTCCTCAAAATAAAGCACAAGAAAGACCAAGAGACTCTATCGTAAGCCTTAGACATGTCTAGTTTAACAACAAAATTCCCCCCATAATTAGATTTGTCGATATCATTGACAATTTCTTGGGCAAGAAGAATATTTTTAGTAATAGCTCTCCCTTTAACAAAACCACTTGGTTGGGGCTAATTATATTCGGAAGAATTTTTGAAAGCCTATTATTGATCAATTTAGCAATGATCTTGCACGAAGTATTAAAAAGACTGATAGGCCTAATCTCAGAAAAATCTAGAGGAGAATTAACTTTAGGAAGCATCACTATAATTTTTGGAAGGATATCACCTTGAAAAAATGAAGTAATAGCTGCATGGAGGTCCGCTGCTATGATTTGCCATGTTGATTAATAGAATTTTCCGTTGAGTCCATATGGTCCAGGGGCACTATCTGAGTCAATTGAAAAAATTGTGTCTTTGATCTCTTGGAGGGTTGGCAAGCTGTTAAGGTTGTTGTTGCCTTCAAAGGTTACAACCCTCTCTATGAGATTAAAAATATTGTTATCTTCCACAGTGAGCTCAACTTTGAACAGATTGGTGAAAAAATTGACTGCAGCCTCAGCGATTTGTGTAGTTTCTTCTACCCATTTACCCTCTTTTCTTTTATTTTGTGTATTGAAAGCCTTTTTCTTATATCCTTGATTACCTTGTGAAAGAAAGCAGAGTTAGTATCACCATCTTCAAGCCATTTAATCCTAGACTTTGGCTTAGGACTTTTTCCTGAATTTTCAAGAATCTAGTGAATTCCGCCTTAGCCTTATAAAGGTTCATCCCGTTCTCTGGGGTATTATTGTTGATGGATCTCTCTTCCAGGTCTTTAATAATATTTTCTAGTCTCTTGGGTTCTTCATAGAAGTCTCCATAAGCTATTCTAGACCATGCACTAAGAGCTTTGATAGTGGCCTTGAGTTTTTTATGAAGAACTTGAAAAGGGTTTCCTTCCTGCTCTTGAGACCAAGTTTCCTGTACAACACCAAAAAAGTCATCATGTTCAGTCCAAAAGTTAAGGAATCTGAAATATTGAATAAAGTTATTATCGACGGCACTACAATTAATTAAGAGGGGGGCATGGTCTGAGCAAGTTCTAGATAGATGAGTAACAGTGGTCCCACTAAAAACATCAAATCAGTGGTTATTATAAGCAAGACTGTCAAGCCTCTTCCAGATTATATTGGGTGGGTCTGTATTGTCACTCCAAGTGAACTTTGGCCCAAGATATCCAGCATCCAGCAAATCACAATCTTCCAAGAGATATAAAATCAAGACTTTCTTCAATTCTGTAAGGTAGACCTCCTATTTTTTCTTCTGGACATGTGATAACATTAAAATCTCGTACAATCCCCAGGGGCCAGAGTTTTCATTAGAGATGTCCCTAAGCTCATTCCAAAGAGGAATTTTTTGGAGCTCTTCACATTTAGCATAGAACTGATATGTGAAAGTTAACAGGTTCATGTTAATGCGAAATATGGATGACAACATGTTGTTTTCGAACTTCAATAATGTCGATAGTGTAGTCTTTAGACCAAAAAAATCCAATTTTTGTTGGAGCTGTTATGAAAACAGAAAGTACCCTAATCTCCTTTTGAATTTGTCAAATTTCCTTGAGTTTACCTTTGGTTCTTGCAGGAACATGTACGGAAATTTATATTCATGTTTGAGCATTTTAAGTCTCTCAAGAGAACCTTGGGATCCTATTTCCCTAATATTCCATGATATAATATTAATCATGGGAAAAAGTAGGGGGAAGGGATAATTTATTTTGAAGATCTTTTCTCCCTTTAGGAGAGAGGTTGTTGTAGTATTCTACCTTGTTGTGTAGCTGGTTAGATTCATCAGCAACTACACAAGTTAGAGAAAGTTTGTCTCCCCTGATAGCTTTATCATCAGAGAGGGTTGTTGAGTATTCTTCCTCTACATTGATCATGTACAAATCTTCTGCACAATCATTTAAAGTCGAGTCTTCATAATCTCATTGTAGTTTGGAGTAGTGATTTCGATTTTAGGAACCTTGTTCCTAGCTTTAGGGTCATCAGGCGAGCTTAACTTTTCTTTTTCTTTCGCCTCTTTCCCTGTAATATTTTCTAATGAATTTTTATTTAGTCCAAAAAAGGGAGCTGTTACGGAGTTAAATTGGTGGATCTCCACTGAGACAACATCCTTGTTATCAAAGACTATATTTGGGGGGATTTGCACAACGGAGGAAAATTTCTTTTTCTTGTTGAGATTCTTGGTTTTATCAGTGTTAACCACCTCAACAAGTTGACTCGTAATTTGATCATCTAACTTAACTTCCAAATAAGCAGTTTCCTTGTTGTGTTTCACCTTCAAAATGTTGTTTTTGATGATTTGAAGGTGTTGTGCCATCCTTTTTTTTTTCAGCTTCTTTTTTCTCTCTTTTAGTAGGGTTTCTCAAAGTGTTTCTCCTGGAGCAATCATTTCTGTTTGTATTGTTTCATTGTGAGTAGTAACTTCCTATCCTCTGTTCCATTATTGGTGGGTTTCGAGAGACATAGGTTTAATATTTCACTACTGATATTGGAAACCCGCATATTGCTAGGTTCTGCGCTGCTACTTGTTCCTTTGTCTTGATTTTTTTGAGATATCTTTCTATTTAAGTTGCCTTTGTTGATGTATTTTCCTTTCCTGTTGGTCACTATTTGCCATTTTTGTTCGTCATTGCTTTCGTTGGGACTCTTCTTTGAGTTTTCATATGTGCTATCTATCACCTTAGTGGTATCTATTGTAGCTTCCACATTGGTCGTAGCTTGCATTATTTTTTGCTCACTGAGTGTATTCTCCGCCTCCTTGGTTTGTAAATTAGGATGGAGATGTCCGCACTTTTCATCTTTATGACCTTGCATTTTACAGTGCGAGCAAAATGCTGGGATGGTTTCATACTCAATTCTTTGGTTGATCATCTCAGTCAGCCCATCCCTGTTAGTAATTTCCAAGATCACTTTGTCGATAAGAGGTTTGGTCAGATCGATATTCACCCTTACTTTTGCAATGGTGGATCTAGTTTTGGTGAAGGTGGCTTTATCAAGCAGTAAAGGGGTCCCAATTGGTTCAAGGATTCGACAAATGGCATCCCACTCAAAGAGGTGCCACTTCAAGTCGGGCAGATTTACCCACACTGGTGCTAGAGAGAGGTCGGAATTCGGTTTGAATGTGTTCGACCATTTCATAATTTTCATAATATTTAGGCCTCCCAAGTGTATAAAATTTCTCGAAAGCACATTGAGGTGGTCTTCTATGTTGTCAAAATCTAAGAATACATGATGCATATCATAGGCTCCAATCTTATTATTGCCTTTACCAGGAATGATTTTAGTAAATTCTCTCCGGATGATATCAATAGAAGGACGGATTTGAGAGAATTTACCTATAATGGTCCATTTGCACGTTTGAGCCGACATCTCATTTTCCTCTTTAGAGAAGGACACCACCGGTTTTCCATTTTGGATTTCATGAGGTTTTGGTTGTAGTCTGATTCTTGAATTTCTGGAAATTCGATTGGTCGTAAGCTTGGCATATGTAGGTTTTGAAATTTTCATCACGTTGCTCACCGCAAAGGGACCAGGAAGAATCTGATTTGGAGGAACTAAGTCTGTTGATGTTGGGACAAGTCTTTGTTCCAAACCTTAGATGAAAGAGGTGGAAATTGATCTAGTTTGGAAGAGATATCTTTAGCTTGAAGAGAGGTTTGTCTACGACGGTCACCGAGGACCGAGAGGTCCACGGCGGTGGACATACACCCGACGACCGAAAGTCACCTGGGTTGCAATGGTACAACAAAACGGCTAATTTGTTTAGAGAGAGAAAAGTAAGAGAGGTGTAAGAGTTTTTCAGAATTATTGATGATAATTTGCTTTCAATGATGAATGTCTAGATATAGAGTGACTCTGATGAATGTCTACAAAGGTATATCATAAATTACAAGAGAATTACAAAATTTAGAAACGCACCTAAAATGATGAAAGGAAGACTTGACAGAAAGTCTCGAGAATACACCAGATAGACTACTTTTTGTCTTTTATTTCCTTTTTCCTTTTCAATAGTCCTGAAAAATAATTACTCGTAAATCTTTATTTTCTTAACAAAAAGTTTGTGTTTACTAATCCTTTTATTATATATGTCTAATCTCTGAAAGGTTTTTTTAGGCATAACAAATAAGAAATTAACTACTATCCAGTGGATAAGAAAATTACACCATCACTTCATTTTTAAAAATACTTATTTCTCTTAATTTAATTATTACATTTTCATATTTAAAGATTAGTAATTTTTCAACTTCCTTTTTTCTTTCTTAAAACATGTTTTACAGATTTAAAGTTTAATTTTTTGAAATTATGTTCAAATATGTTATATACTATCAACTTTGAGTATTAATTACTCAAATCAATTGAAGTACATATGATTATATAAAGTTTATTTTCGATTAAGTTTTGTATTGTTGATTGAATGATCTAACAAGACATGTGTTTAAATGACGTCCAACGTATTGTATTATGCCACATAGGACGCATGTCTCTACTTATTCATATTCAAAGTTGGAGGCACAAATGTCTGCTAAGGCCAAGTTAAAGGGCGTGTTTATGTATTATTATTATTATTATTATTGTTATTAATATTATTATTATAAAATTTGTAAAAGGTCAAAATTTTAATTTAAAATTCATTCAAAATAGAAATAGATATTATAAAATCAAGTTTATAAGAATATAATCATTAAGAGAAGAAAGCAAGAGAAGTAGATAGAAGAAAAGGAATTTTCTTCTTATTCAAGTGTATTCTACAAAAGGTGAATTATATCTCTATTTATAGAGTAGAATTATCACCCAAAGGCCATCATGATAAATGCCCAATTAATAGGTATATAGTTATCTACAAAGGTTATGGTCATCTTGAAAATGTAGATACATGATAGGATAAGTTCATGGAGAAAGCAAATGGACAATCCACTATTCAATGGATTTATAACACTCCCCCTTGGATGTCCATAGATAATGTGCCTCGTTAAAACCTTACGAGAAAAAAAATTCAGTGGGAAAAAACTCTGGTGAAGAAAAAAGAGTACACATATCTTTTGATACACATTATTTGTTGCCTCATTAAAAACCTTGCTAGGAAAACCCAGTGGAACAAAACCTCGATCAAGGAAAAAAGAGTGCAACGCATATGATATTTTCCCCAATTAAAACATCACTTAATTTCTTGCGATGATGTCTCCAATCTTCGTACATTGTGGTTGATATATTCTTTTTCAAATAAAACCCACATATTTCCTGAATATGGTGTGTCATTGATCTCAACCAGACGCACTCTTGACTTGCTTCATGGAAGACTGTTATTCCTGCATAGCTTGAAGAAGTGATCACCTACATTGACTTCATTGATAGCCAAAATATTATTGTGCCTCCACATGCAAATAAATAACGTGCTTGAGATAGAGCTTTATGCGGATCAGATAAATATTTTGCATCTGCATAACCAATCAATTTTGTTTTGGATTCCTCGGAAAAGAATAAATTCATAACTATGGTCCTTCGAGGATATTTGATCATGTTCTCAACGCCGTTTCAATGTCCTTTTATTAGGGAAGAACTAAATCTTACCAGTAAATTTATTGCAAAACAAATATCTGGTCAAATATTGTTAGCAAGATACATTAGTGACCTGATTGCACCAAGATATGAAGTTTCATCACCAAGAAGCTCTTCATCCTTTTTTTTGAGATCAAACTGAATCATCATTTATGTCAAGCGATCTCATAATAATTGGGGTACTCAATGAATGTGATTTATCTTTATAAAAATGCATCAAAACATATGTGTGTATGTGTACAGATAGACAAATATTTCATTTGTCAAATTATCAATAAGTAGGTCAAGACAAAATTTGTTTTACCAAGACCTTTTCATAAAAATACAAAGACAATTAGGGTCATTCTTTTATATCATTTTCATCCTTGAATATTTCAATCCATATTAGGATTCTTGAAGCTTTATTGAAAAAGTTTCTTTCAAACTTTTATATGCTTTAGACACCTCGATTGCTTCAAGGATTTTCATATAACCTTCATTGTCTAGCTAGACATGACAATATTTCATTATATGCATTCAAGTTTTTCATATGTTGCCAGATCAAAACAAACCTTATTGCATCCACCATAGGAGAATACATCTTCTTTAACGTCAAGAATTTTGCGACAAACCTTTATGCCCCAAGGCACAAGTTGTACTTGATATATTACGATTATACCATCGCATAATAATTTATCGTAACCCACTGACATTATACCTTGATTTATGGACTATCTGTCCAAAACGTCACTTTTCTAAGTGTAACAATATGCTTGAATCATGCATTTTACTTGGCCACCATTTATCTGTCACACTATATGACATATTTGAATTTGAGATCCTCGTCACAATTTTTATCATTGAGCGCTACCTATATGACATAACTTATCGAGACTCTTTATTTTTCATCATTTTTCAGGAAATTTAACCTTTTGCCGAGGTTTATAAAGTGTTATGTCAATGTGCTCTTCTATAGCACTTGCCTCATTATCATGACCATATTGATCATTTGCCTCTTTTCTTCTTCAAGAAATTTTATATTTTGAACCGATTGATCTATTACGCTTCCGGCGTATCATAGACTCTGTTCTTTAAGGACTTCATATTGGAGCATTTGCAGCTGAATTATATCATAGGGTTAGTACATTCATCTAGCAACTGATTTGCAACATTATGCAAATGAATTATCCCTTGAACTTTAAGTTCACATATTTATTTAACAAGGATCTAGATAATTCATAATTAACCTCACGCATTATTTTCAGCTGTCAAAATCATCTCTCCCTCTAATGTTAGAAAATCTAACATTCATCCCAACATCATTTGGGAATTCATCCTTGTGTGTGGTGGAACAATTAAAATCATAACCGCACATTCAACATTTTAGATGAAAATTATTTGGTTCCTGATCCTGAACCAATTTTAATGGGGAAACCTTGTTGGCTTGATTCATACATGTGTTACTACATGTTAAATAAAATTATCTCATGCCAAATCTTATTTTGGGAGTTCTATTCTTATGATTTAGCTATAATTGGAGGCATCAATTTCTGCTAAATCAACTAGCTTTATCAATATAATTTCATAGTTTGAAACTCTTTTCTTAATTTAACAATTCGAGAAATCAACCTTACAAACACCAATCTGTAAGTTGACAACAAAGCACATGTGATCATCACATAGATACGTCTATCATATAGTTGTAAATGATCCACATGGCAGATGAATGAGCCAATATTAACCTTTTATTTGTTCCAAAATTTTTAGGGAATTACAATCCCAACTTTAGCTGGTACAATGATTATTTATGAAGAGAACAAGCAACACAAGAGAATTCTTAAAGAATCTTTTATTGCTTCATCATATAATCTACATGAATTCTCAATTACATTTGCATCACATTTAAATTAGAATGGTCAACCGGTCATGCCAACTGATCTTTATTTTAATATACTTATAATTTACTTTTTGCATGTGAATTCATCAGTATGCTCACGTTTGTGTGCAACAAACAAGAGGAAAAAATGGGTAATTTTTTACATAAATATTTATAACCCGCCTCGGTTGTAGTAATTTAAAGATATTAAATCTTTTCATAATTTATAGTCTCAATATTTCTTTTTAATTCATCCGAAACTTAAAAAATTTCTTTTCAGACTTACTACAACCCCATTATTATTCCTCTGGTAATAACACAACTCGTTAGAGCTTGCTATTAATTTTGTGTGCTATCACATATTGCATGACACCATCCCTATAGTGAACATCTCCTTCAAGGAGGAAATTATATTATCATTGTTATAGTCAAAATCGTTATGAGCAAGACATGTTTCTTGCTTTACTTTTGTTGTAGCATAGGTACACAACTAATGACAAATTTGTATTGCCACACAATAATGACCACAACCCTTATTGGCAAGAACTATTTCTTTCTTTTGCCCTTTCGGTAGTTCACAATATATATATTATAGTGACGTATAAAAGTACAATACCATTAACCATTTCTGCCAAATAAAATTTGTTTCCTCTCAAACCTCCCGTAGAGGTGAGTTTTGACATATATCATTTTTTTTTCAAACCTCCCATAGAGGTGAGTTGTGACATATATTCAACCCATTATGTTTTATCACATCTTGACCTATTCTCTTATAGAATGGTCGAGCATTCACGATACTCATCAGAAGTCACATTCTCTTCAAGGAATGGACTAATCATTTTTATGTATTATAAGTACATTGTCATGGTTTTAAAATTCATCATATTTCCATGATACACCTCAGCATCACTTTGAAAGATCAAGTGTACTGTCACTTTATCTTCTTGTCTCTTGATGGAGGACTTATAAACTTGTCAAATTATTGGGTTGACAACATTCATAAGTCCAATGACATTTCATATCATTTTGATAATAAAAATTGCCTTCACTTTTTTGAAGGACTATTTGAAGAACCCATAGTGTTCTTCCTTTTATAATTACCATAACGATGACTATTATAATTTCGTCATTTCATGCCCTTTTTCATATCGTTAATCATTTGTCATCTTTCAGACTAATTATTTACTGCTACCACATTCATACGATAGAATGAAACAAGTCAACATCGGATTTCAAAGCTATCATATGTTGCTATCACATTCTTTTCAAGGAATGGAGCAAATTCAATAGGATGAATTTCAAGGCTTTACATCAAAGCCTTAGTCATCATTATATCATCACTATGGTGCATTGACTCAAACTCAATATCTTATCCATATAGGGCGTGTTAGGCCATATTATATGGGACTTGAACCCAATCCTTATCATCATGGTGCATCAAAACTCAAATTGATGTCTTACCCCTTTGGTGCGGTAGAACTTGAATCGATCGTCTTATTCTCAAATATTTTTCATTATGTGCATCCGGACTTTAACCAGATGTCTTACCCTTTTGGTGCGATGGGACTTGAATCCATCGTCGTACCCTTCGATCAATGTCATATAAGTCAATACCAATAGAATTCAACCATAAGCCTTTAAATAAAATCAAGAATTATAGAACCAAATTTAGTCAAAATAAGATTGAGAGTTATCTCACCTCTAGCAATTATAAATACTAATAAGTTCGTCATAATTAACACATAAAAAAATCAACATGAAGAACTGTTAGTATAATCATAAACCAATGTATAAAAATTGTTAAAGTAAAACAAATCAATACATTCTACTTTTTCATATATCACATATATACTAAAATAAATTATTAGTATAAGAGGAACTTTTGAAAACATAAATGTGTAACAAGAAAATATAAATAAAACTTGTTCCTGCTCACAAGTGTTTCAACTACAACTCTTTTGCGAAGTGCTACAACTTTTAGATCATATTCGTGCTGATAACGTATTATAAAATCAAGCTTATAAGAATATAATCATAAAGAGAAGAAAGCAAGAGAAGTAGATAGAAGAAGAAGAATTTTCTTCTTATTTAAGTGTATTCTACAAAGGTGAATGATATCTCTAATATCACCCATAGGCCACCATGATAAATGCCCAATTAATAGGTACATAGTTATCTACAAAAGTTCATGTCACCTTGGAAATATATACATGATAGGATAAGTTCATGAAGAAAGCAAATGGACAATCCACTATTCAATGCATTTATAATAATAGGTAATATTATAAGAATTTAATTATTGTTATAAAATCAAGATTATAAGAAGAAGACAGGAGAAGTAGATGTAGGAGAAGACTTTCTTCTTATTCAAGTATATGTAAGTTGCATATGTATATCATACAATAGTGAATGAACAATCCTATTTATAGAGTGAGAAATCACTCCAAAAGTCACCATATTAAGTATCATAATGAATAGATACATCCTTATCCAAAATGGTTCATGAATCTAGTGAATATGGATGGTTGTTCATGTACCAACCTTATGGACTATCCACTCATTCAATGAATTTATAACACTCCCCCTTGGATGTCCATAGATAATGTGCCTCGTTAAAACCTTACTAGGAAAAACCCCGTGGGAAAAAATTCTAGTGAAGGAAAAAGAGTACACATATCTTTTGATACATTTGTTGCCTCATTAAAAACCTTGCCAGGAAAACCCAGTGGGAAAAAACCTCGGTCAAGGAAAAAGAGTGCAACGCGTATTATACTCCCCCTGATTAAAACATCACTTAATTTCTTGTGATGATGTCTCCAATCTTCGTACATTGTGGTTGGTATATTCTTTTTCAAAGAAAAACCACACATTTCTTGAATATGGTGTGTCATTTATCTCAACCAGACGCACTTTCGACTTGCTTCATGGAGGACTTTTATTTCTGCATAGCAACATTTGCTTCATTGATCGCCAGGATATTATTGTGCCTCCACATGCAAACACATAGCGTGCTTGAGATAGAGCTTTCTGTGGATCAGATAAATATTCTGCATCTGCGTAATCAATCAATTTTGTCTTGGATTCCTCGGGATAGAATAAACCCATAACTATGGTCCTTCGAGGATATTCAATCATGTGCTCAACACCATTTCAATGTCCTTTTATCGGGGAGAAACTGAATCTTGCCAGTAAATTTACTGTAAAGCAAATATCTGGTCAAATATTGTTAGTAAGATGCACTGGTGCACTGATTGCACCAAGATTGAGTTTCATCACCAAGAAACTCTTCATCCTTCTTTTGAGATCAAACTGAATCATCATTTATGTCAAGTGATCTCATAATCATTGGGGTACTCAATGAATGCGATATATCCACATAAAATTGCATCAAAATTTTTCAGTATATGTGCACTGTTAAACAGATATTTTATTTGTCAAATTATCAATCTGTAGGTCAAGACAAAATTTTGTCTTACCAAGACCTTTTCATAAAAATACAAGGACAATTAGGGTCATTCTTTTGTACCATTTTCCTTCCTTCACTATTTCAATCCATATAAGGATTCTTGAAGCTTTATTGGAAAAGTTTCTTTCAAACTCTTATATGCTTCAGACACCTCGATTGTTTCAAGGATTTTCATATAACCTTCATTGTAAATTAGCTAGACATTACAATTATTGATTTACATGCATTCAAGTTTTCATATGTTGCCAGATCAAAACAAACCTCATTGCATCCACCAAAGGAGAAAACATCTCCAATAATGTCAGGATTTTTGCGATAAACCTTTATGCCCCAAGGCACAAACCGTATTTGATATCTTACGGTTATACTATCGCATAATAATTTATTTGTACCCCACTGACATTATACCTTGATTTATGGACTACCAGTCCAAAATGTCACTTTTCTAAGTGAAACAAAATATACTTGAATTGTGCATTTTACTTGGCCAACCATTTATCTGTCCACACTATATGACAGATTTGAATTCAAGATCCTCGTCACAATTTATATCATTGAGCGCTACCTCATATCAAAGATACCGTCGACGGTTATTTGATATCGATTCCAACAAGACATAACTTATCGAGATCTCTTCATTTTTCATTATTTCAGGTACCTGAACCTTTTTCAAGATTTTATGAAGTGTTATGTCAATGTGCTCTTTTATAGCACTTGCCTCATTATCATGACCATATTGATCATTTGCTCCTTCCTTCTTCAAGGAATTTTATATTTGGAATCGATTGGTCTATTACGCTTCCGGCGTATCATAGACTCTGTCCTTCAAGGACTTCACATTGGAGCATTTGCAGCTGAATTATATCATAGGGTCAGTGCATTCATCTGGCAACTGATTTGCAACATTATGCAACTGAATTATCCCTTGAACTTTAAGTTCACATATTTATTTAACGAGGATCTAGATAATTCATAATTAACCTCACACATAATTTTCAGCTGTCAATCATCTCTCCCCCTAATGTTAGAAAATCTAACATTCATTCCAACCTTATTTGGAAGTTCATCTTTGTGCGTGGTGGAGCAATTAAAATCATAATCGCACATTCAACATTTTAGATGAAAATTATATGGTTCCTGACCCTGAACCAATTTTAATGGGGAAACCTTGTTGGTTTAATGCATACATGTGTTGCTACATGTTAAATAAAATTATCTCATACCAAATCTTATTTGGGAGTTTTGTTCTCATAACCATGATTTAGCTATAATTGGAGGCATACAATTTCTGCTAAATCAACCAGCATTATCAATATAATTTCATAGTTTGGAACTGTGCTCTTAATTTTAACAATTCGAGCAAACAACCTTACAAAAACCAATTTGTAAGTTGACAACAAAATACATGTGACCATCGCATAGATGCATCAATCATATAGTTGCAAATGATCCACATGACAGGTGAACGGGCCCATATTCACCCTTTTATATGTTCCAAAAATTTTAGGGGATTACAATCCCAACCTTAGCTGGTACAATGATCATTTTATCAAGAGAACAAGCAACACAAGAGAATTCTTGAAGAATCTTTATTTCTTCATCATATAAATCACCTGAATTCTCAATCACGTTTGCATCACATTTAATCGGAATGGTCAACCAGTCATGCCAACTGATCTTTATTTTAGTACACTTATAATTTACTTTTACATGTGATTTCATCAGCATGTACATGTTTGTATGGAACAAACAAGAGGAAAAGTGGGGTAATCTTTTACATAAACATTTATAACCCTCTTCGGTTGTAGTGATTTATAGTCTCAATATTTATTTTCAATTCATTCGAAACTTAAAAAGTTTCTTTTGAGACTTACTACAACCCCAATATTATTCCTCTGATAATAGCACAACTCGTTAGAGCTTGCAATTAATTTTGTGTACTATCACATATTGCATGACACCATCCCTATGGTGAGCATCTCCTTCAAGGAGGAAATTATATTATTATTGTCATGGTTAAAATCATTACGAGCAAGACGTCTTTCTTGCTTTACTTTTGTTGTACCATAGGTACACAACCAATGACAAATTTGTATTGCCACACAATAATGACCACAATCCTTATAGGCAAGAGCTATTTCTTTCTTTTTCCCTTTCGGTAGTTCATACCATAGTGACGTATAAAACGCACAATACAATTAGTCATTTCTGTCAAATAAAATTTATTTCTTCTCAAATTTCCCGTATAGATGAGAAGTGACATGTATCTTTTTTTTTTCAAACCTTCCATACAGGTGAGTTGTGGCATATATCCAACCCATAATGATTTTATCATATCTGGACTCATCCTCTTATAGAATGGTCGAGCATTCACGATATTCACCACAAGTCACATTCTCTTCAAGGAATAGACTAATTATTTATATGTACTTCATAAATTTGCATTATAAGCACATTGTCATGGCTTTAAAATTCATCATATTTCCATGACACACCTCAACATCACTTTGAAAGATTAAGTGTACCATCACTTTATCTTCTTGTATCATGATAGAGGATTTATAAACTTGTCAAATTATTGGGTTGACAACATTCACAAGTCTAATGACCTT
>NC_028637.1:86470103-86477674 GCF_001406875.1 Solanum pennellii
TTTCTATTTTTCTTATTCAAACCCTTTTTCTTTTACCCTAATTGTCATATAATTAAGTATAAAAGATGATAAAAATAACCCACTATTTATTTCAAGGTTATCTCCTTTAACCCCCAAGTAATTGAATTATTAACCTTAACCCACTAACTTTATAATTATAAGCATGAATAGTCCAAAACGCCCCTTTAAAAACTTTAGCAGAATTCCGACCCAGTCAGGGTTACGCAGTCTGTGACGGTCCGTACTGCATGTCCGTCACAAAGTTCAGAGAGTTAACTCTGTGGAAAGATTTGTGACGGTCCGTCGTGCCAACGACGGTCCGTCCTGCCACTCCGTCGTGAAGTTCAGAGAGTCGATCTCAGTACCCAAATTTTCAGAATCTAAGTGTTTTGGAACGAGACCCCCTCGACGGTCCGTCGTGCCCACGACGGTTCGTCGTGGAATCCGTCGACCCTGACAGTTATTACCAGAATAAACTCTACTGCTCAAAACGACTAGACAGGTCGTTACACTAGTGAATATGGATGGTTGTTCATGTACCAACCTTATGGACTATCCACTCATTCAATGAATTTATAACAATTATTTCCCATTTTTCTTTATAATCAAGAATTGAAAATTCAATTACTTGGCAAAAAAAAAGTAAAAAGAAGTCTTTAACAATTGGAATAGAGTCCCAAGAAGTATTAAATATAGATAAATAACAAGAGACAAAAATGTCTAACATAGGAATTAATAACGAAAAATAAGATAGTTATGCTTTAAAATAATCAATTTCAAAAGAAAAAAAGATACATGGTAAGGCTGTTCAAAATTGAACTGAAATCGATAAAAAAGTTATTAAATCGATAAAAAAGTTATTAGTTTATAGTATTGGGTTATTGGTTTAATGATTTTGATAACGGTTTTAATTTTTTTTGTTAGCGGGTTATCAGTTCTTAACGGTTTAAAGTTTTTTCTTAACGGATTAACCGATAACTCGATAGTAAATTAAATATTTATATTTATACCATTTTGTATATAAGTCCTCGACTTAGAGTTTAATTTCCTACTTTTATTTTTGGTTGTCTCAAACACTTGATTATTCTACGATGTAAAAGTGTTTGCTTTTAAGAAAGATGTAGCTTGTGAACTCAAGTGCATGATTAATTTGATTTGTCACCTTGTTTCTTAGTGATTTTCAATATTTTTTCTTTTGGGTCAAATCTTAACGGTTAAACCGATAACGATCAAAAATCGATAAATCAATAACCGATAAGCCAATATCTTAATGGTTTCATAACGGTTTAGCATCACTACAAACCGATAACCAATAAGCCAACCCGATAAACTTCAAAATCGAACCAAATCGGTCGATACACAACCCTATTACACGGTAAAAGATTATTCACCTGTGTGCAAGCTCCGTAATTTTATATTTCACCCCTTCTTCTGTGGTGCAAAAGATATTTTTATTTCTTGAACGTGCAAGTATTTTTATCTTACGAGGAAGAAATATAGAGTGACTTTGATGAATATCTACAAAAGATGGATCAATATAAGTGAATTATAAAATTTAGAAAGACAGTTAAAACGCATTAAAGAGTCAACGAAAAACTTAGAAAATATATGAGTGATAATCTTTTTGGAAAGTAAAGATTATTTTGAACCACTCTTGCTTTTTTATTCTCCTATGGGGAGAACATTTGTTATCAGAAGTAGTTCCCATGTTCATCTCTTCATGTGTTTGAATATTTAAACAATTTCAATATTAAAGATATTAATGAACTATGATATACATATATTAAAAAGGCTTCATAATATACATTTATTTTCTCTTAACTGAGAACATAAAGTGCAAGTTATAAATTGATTTTTTTTTTACCGAAACTCAAACAAGAAAATCAGTGTACAAGGAAAGATCACAGGAGAAAAGAACCTTTTTTAGAAGAATTATGTATTCTCCAAATCTCCAAATCTTCAGTCAAACGCTCAAAGTTTTTAAAATATTGTGTTTCAGTGAGTAAGAAAATTTAATTGACAGTCATAAATACGGAGATTCAACTTATTAATAGAGTCAACTACAAGTCAATTAATGCCACGTGTGTTCAGTTGATTGGTAAGTTGAAGGGTGCAATATAGTTCTTTTCAAGGTTTTGGGGGGATAAAAGGGTTACATTGGATGTTAATTTAAGTTTGTTAAGAAAATTAAAAGGCAATGATTGATTGGGATAACTACGCGGAGCTTTGACCGTTGGTTCCAATACGTCGTCGCCATTGGTTTTGTAGTCCGTATCTCAAATTCTAATTAATATTTATTATTTATCATATTATAAATCAAAATTTTGATATATTAAGATATGTAATTAAATATAATGTGTATTATATTATAGAAACACCATCAAAATTATGTTATTTGGGAAATTGAGATTTAACCTAAGCTTAAAATTTAGGAATATAGGATTTGACACATATAGTAGTCACTAAGATTTATGAACTTCAGTATAGACTTTGGTGAGTTTGAGTTTAGGATAGACATATAACATAAGTGTGTCTACGAATTTGTTTACTTACAAATATTACATAATTGATAGATTGGGAACATCCTGAAGCTCTATGATAGAGAAATGCAAAATCTTGAGAATTCGTGACACGTGTTCGGCATATGTTAAGACATTCAGACTCCGTTGAAGAACATTTTTTTTAATTTAAGATCAAAATGAGAGTAGATAATGTGTAAGGAAGAAAAATGGGGGTCACATAACAATTGTGTGACGGTCATTTTTACGAGATCAGTGTTATAAAGGTAATCTATTACTATAGAATGTGGATTGTAATCCGAGAATGTCAAAGCATGTAGGCATTAACAGATGTATTCATAACATGAATTATTTTGGTGACTCTGTTTCTTTATTGAGCACATATATTTGTGATAGTTAAGGTTATATATCATACTGATATTTGATTGGTTGAGATACATCATCATCCCATTTTATTGAAATCATAGTGTGCACATGCACTGATATGAGATTGAGTAAAAGTTGGGCACGTGAAGATCGTCCGTGTAAAAATTGTGAGATGTTAAGATTATAATGTAGGCATGTAGAGATCTTTCATGTGGAAATTGTTTGACTTTATGATAGTGCATTGAGATCATCCGCACAGACACGTGGAGATTATCTGGTGTCACTACATGGACCTCGCGTGCCTCCCATAGTTATGAACTCTCAATGTATTTCTGAGGAAAATTATGTATATACGGTTGACAGAGTGCTTGGCATCTAAGACATATCATTTCATGGTGTCATATTGCATTGCATCTCATTGCATCCCCCATTCTTATTGAATTATGTGCTTTATTGATGGTTGGACATTGCGTGATATTTGATTATCCATATTTGATAAAACCTGACTGGTAAGTATAACATATATTTGTATAAGTAAAAGATGATTTTCTTATATGAACTTCTGTCACTATTTCTTTGTTGTCGGTTTATGAGATATGGGTACACATGGTTTCGTACTCATACTACACTTGTTGCACTCTTTGTGATGCAAATTTGGTTCCGAATATATACGAGCACATCTTGTGGAGCTTTTTGAGTCCGAGCTTGGAGTATCTTGGAGTTGTGGTGATCTACTTGGTTGTTCCGCAGCCCACACCTCTCTTTATTTTATTATTTATTCTGTTGCTTTTGTATTCAGACATGATATCTCTTATGTTTAGACTTGTTATGTTTGTGTCAGACTTGCACCGTATCTTAGAAGCTCTTGTACTTATGACACCAATTCTTGAGTAGTATTTTAGTTATCCGCACTTCGTATTTATGAATACTTAGTGTTGAAGATATTTTACTCATTGTTTACCTTTTTACCTCGTTATTTAGTTAAATTGGTAAAACTATTGGTTAGCTTATCTATCAGTCGGAACATAGGTGCCATCACGACTTGTAAAGTTAAATCGTGACAATTTGTGTCATCTGAATACATCTCATTCATCCTGATATATTTAACAACTTGTCTGTTGAGATTAAAAAGGAAATAAAACGTAAATATCAAATTCACAAATCACTCAAATTAAGTTGATGCCAATCTCTCCCGAATCGTTTCAACTTCAAACAATTTAAATTTTAAATTTTCTACTCTCAAATCTCTTCCAAATCATAAGAGAATAAAAAAAAAGTTGAAATCACTAGCTAATACATGATGATATATCCATTTTGTTGAAACATTCGGGAATATGAGAAGGTGATATGAGTTATGCACGTTACTAAAGTGATGAAATAGTTGTTGACAAATTATTTGTTTTCTAAAACTTAAATTCGTCATTGCACTTGAATTGAAGATTGACGAGTTGAAGAAAAATTTGAAAACTCGATGTATCATAGAATGTAATTCATCTCCAATGATAATTAGGAATAATATGAGAGAAATTATACTTGTAGGTGAAAAAAAATGAGTCTGAATTTGCAATGTATCCACTACATATTGATACAACATACAAAATGATTGGAGCGAAACATTGCTTTGATGCTACATCCAGTTAAATTGTATGTGTCGAAGTTTAAAAAAGGATGCACGAGCGCTTGTTGTGGTTTAATAAAAAATAGGTGACTCATACTATATATCAGAATTAAAAGTAACAAATTACATAGCTGATACGTGATGAAGACGAGACAATTGTATAAGGATAAAGCAACACTTGTCTATATAATGGTAAAGTATAAAGTTTTTTTTTTAAAAAAATAATATTATATATTATGTTTGACATATCATCATTAATGTCCTCAATGAATTAATAAGAGCCTTTTATATATGGAAAAAAAATGTCTAAATACTCTTTATTGATGCTAATGGGATTAATTGGTATATAATTTGAAGGTCAAAGATCTGCACAATAGGGGCAGAAATTTTTAATTAAACCTTAAAAAAAAACGAAACTTTATATTTACTTATTTCGTTCTTTCTTTAATTAATGGAGCAAATAGATAATTAGTTGACGGTTGGAAGGCCTAATACTCACAATAGTATTAGGTACTTGTTAGGTCTGTTGATTATGTTTGTCAATGATAATATTTATGATTGTTATTTGAAAACAATAATGTGTGTCAAAAATATATTTTTTATCTTTTACAAACACACTATAGAGCTACTATGCTTATTGGGCCTTTCATTTATTTCTATAGTTCACAATGATAATGCTAAAAACGAAATATTGTGTTTCTATATAACATTATCATGGGGAAAAAAATGAGGAACCCTAAATTGGATAAGAAGGAAAATTTCTTATTGAGGAAGTTGAAATCGATCGATTGGAGAGAGAATAAATCTCAAATTACGAAATGGAATGAAGGAGATAACTGCTGAGATTGAGGGCAGGGAAGCGTGTATTTAGGAGTTGAAGAGTGATGTATCCAGAAAGGAGAGAATAAGAGAAAAAAGAGAGTTATTTTGAAATAATAGAAATAGGGAGTATGTAATTAAGTAATTTTTCTTTAAATTTATTATAGTAGTTATTTAAATTTATTATAATAGTTATTTGAGAAAATTTTCTATATAGAAAGTATAAGACATATTTATACTTTATTTATTGTTATATGCACAAACAAATATTATATTCAAGAATATATTATTGCAATCTAAAATTTAAGATACAATGAATACTTGTGAATTATGTGAAACAACATGGAATTGTGGTCTTATGTTGGTCAGCTCATAAATTCAAAGTATTATATATGCTCAATTATTATATAATATAATAATAGTAATATTATACGTAGTTGTTTGTTAATAATTTGGGGAAATGAGCTAGATGTTTAATTATTACTCCACTTGACCTCTACGTGGAACCTACTTTTTTATTCTATCCTCATATTATATAATGAGGATGGAATATCCCTCATTATATCCTTCAACTTTGTCATTTAGAGCTGATATGTCTCTCGTTATAAAAGTGGCTCATATATGTCCTTACCGTTATACAAACGGCTCACATATACCCCTGCCGTTACAAAATGGCTCACATATACCCTTCATTTAAGGAAGTTAAAAATTAGTTTTAAATCTATATTTGTTACTTCTAATTTTTTAAAAAAAATTTATTTAGGGGTATATATGATTCTTCTATCAAAGTTCAAGGTATATTTTAATATTTTTCGTACATAAATTATTTTTTGACTTCTTTTATTATAATTATTTGAGTTTTTTATTCTTATTTTGTTTTTTTCTTTCATTCCTTAGTTTAAAGAAAAAAAATTTAAAGTATCTTTTTTGTGTGTGTATTGTAATTTAATTTCGTATTCGGAAAAAAATTTTGGTCATCTACAATAAGTTTTACAAGAATATTAGTTAAACATAAATAAATTTGATTATCAAAATAATAATTATAAATTAGTCATTGAAATAAAAAAAAGTCAAAAAAAATATGTTTGACGAGGATTAAATTTACTCATATGGGATTATATTTTTTTAAAAAATAAAAATAAAAATTTAGATTACAATTATTATTTTTTTCATTTCCGTTAGAGGAAAAGGGTATATGTGAGCCATTTGTTTACAAGTAGGGGTATATATGAGCCACTTTTACAACGAGGGGTATATCAACTCTAAATGACAAAGTTGAGGGGTATATCAGACCCTTTTCCCTATAATATTATATAATCTGTTTGACTTTTCTTTTTAAACAGCGAAAAATGTTTTTTTATAAGTCTTTAGTCGTTTCAAAGATATTTTTATATATTTAATATATAATTTTAATTTAATAGTATAAAATTCAAAAGTTATTTTTTATTTTATTAAATTTTATATCAAATCAAAATAGGACAAATAAATTAAAAAAGAGAGGGTATAGGAAATTTTTTTTGTATACAACTATAGTTTTACTATGCAGACCGACATTTTATAACACATATATACTCACTCCCAAACAATTGGGCGAGTAATAAGTATATTCACATGTATCTGCTTAAAATCTCAAACTATTATTATGAAATTTGCAACTTTTTAATACTATCATTATTTTGGGCAAATATAAAGTCTTAATTTGTTATGTCACGTAAATTTTCCCGAATATAATTCATGTCTTAATTATAGGTGTGCCTTTGCAGCTTAAAAAAGATGGTAAATTAACTTTTTTTTTTTAAAGAAAAGAATTTATATTTGGCTAATTTATTTAAAAAGTGCTTTCGAAAAGTAAATTGTGTTTGAGTAATCTCTCCTTTTTTAAAAAAAAAAAAAACTTTTGAGAGCCAAATTATGAAAGGGTAAATATCAAAGTGTTTTTAATATCAATATCATGTTATAGAGAGAAATTATTTTAAATATCTATTACAAAAAATTCAAGTAAAATTTTATTTTAATTGAATTAAAATGTACATACTCAGAAACTTAAAATATACCAAAATTATGCCACTATATAGGAAAATTCACCACAAAAATAAATTAAGTCTTTTATGATTTTAATCCTACAAAAAGTTTTTACCTTTATTTTAATTCTATAAAAATAATAAAACATACAATAATTAAAAATATAAAATACAAATAACATATAAAAACATAAAATTAAAAATAACCCCCCACATCTAACCACCCAC
>NC_028637.1:86478020-86483086 GCF_001406875.1 Solanum pennellii
CCCCTCCCTCTACCCCTCTCCTCCTTCACCCCTTCACCTCTACCCCCTCCCTCCCTTTCCCCCGCCCCTTCACCTCTTCCAACCCTCACCTCTACCCCTCAACCTCCCTAACCCCTCACTTCACCTCTACCAACCACTCCCCACCTCTACCCCTTTCACCTCACCTTTACTAACCACCTTCCTCATTACCCCTCACCTCTACTAACCCCCTCTCACCTTTACCCCCATTCCTCTACCCCCCTCTCCCCATTACCCCTCACCTAACCTCTACCAACCCCCTCCCCTTCCTCCCATTACCCCTCACCTCAACTCCCTATTACCCCTCATTTCCATCCCACCTCACCTCACCTCTACTAACTCTCCCTTCCTACATTACCCCTCACCTTTACCCCCTCTCACCTCTTCCAACCCCCCTTCCTTCTACCCCCTCCCCCATCTCTACTCCCCCTCCTTAAACCCCTTCCCCCTTTCTACCCCTACCCTACCTCTTTCTCTACCCCCTTCTACCCTTTACCCCCTACACTACCCCTACCCTTTCCTACCCTACCCCTACCTTACTCTTCCCCCTACTCTACCCTTACCTTAACCTACCTCCTACCCTACCTCCTACCATATACCCTGTACCCTAACCTACCTTTTACCCCCTACCTACCCCTACCCTGTACCCCTATGTAACACCCCATAGAACCTAGTTTGACCTAACTAGTGTTTGGTGGAATCAAGCAGGTGAAACTAGGGCCAAAAAAGGTTGTTTGGGTTAAGGTGATGTTTAAATGATGTAAAATGGTTACTCAAGTTAGGTTGATGAGTTTGGAGGTCAAAAGGAAACGATTATATCGCCCGAAAACTAGTAAGTTAAACTAGTGAAATGAACTAGTGTGTTGTAGGGTCTTGTAGTGGACTTCCGAATGTTGTATAAGGGTTAAAATCTAGATAAATGGTTCCTATACTTAGATAGATATAATTAGGGGTTAAACGTGCAGATAATACCACCCAAGGGGTCTTTGATTCACGATCTCAATTCACCGCCACTAGATCAAACTACGGCCCATGGGTAATGGGCGTGGGTCAGGCCTGCAAATGGTGAATTGTAGGTCCAAACCATGAGACAAAACTACGGAAAATATTCCAATCTACGGTCCGAAGATGGCCAGGTCGTAGGTGCTGCCAGTTTTTTAGCAGTTTTGTTTTAAGTTAGAAGTTAGGGGTCGGGTTAGTTATTATTTAGGGGTTAATTTAGGTAGATTATAGGTTACTTAACCACCTATACACGATTAATAAACCCTAAACTAATAACTCTAACTAAATCACCTAAAGACTCCAACCTAGGTCGAATTGTCCATGAATTCAAGCTTGGTTTAGGGCATTGATCAAAGGTATTCGAAGCTTAATCATCCATGTGTTATTCTACCCATGGATCCCCCATAGAAATCCCCAATTGTGAATACAAATACCCTATTCTAGTTAGGGGTGATTCAAGTTAGGGCTGTGATTACATTGTGGATAGGGTTTGAATGTGATACCAATCTAGTTGATAACATTCAACGATGTTTGAATTATGTTATTTTGATGATTATTTTTATGATTTCATGTGAATTCCTTTATGAACCCTAATCTAAGTTGATGAAGGTGATCATTGTGGGTTTAGTCCATTAGAGGCAATGTTGGTGGTTCTAAATTGATCTTCCTGTTTCAGTTGTCTTGAATACTAGTTGATCATAGTTATGATCATATAAATATGAATTGATCTATACTGAATTAAATAGGAAGTATCTTGGCCTATAATGTTAGAATTGAACCTTTAGGATTCAATTAAGACTTGAATCACCTAATAATGAGAGATGTGATCAAACTACCTTGAAATCTAGGTATAAAAAGTGATTAAGAAAGAACATTGAGAGTAAGGCCATTGATCATAGAGCTATAGGGTGAGGCTAATGTGATTACGTAGTGATGCTAAGGCTTTGAGAGTAAAATCTAAAGGAAAATAGAAGTCTAATAGGTTGGATTATTGTGAAAGACCTATAATTACCTAATCTAACTTAGAATGCTTGCTAGATGAAAGTGAAAAAATCGCTTGAACATGGATTAGTTGTCAAGGACATCATTCCAAGAGAGATGAGTGTTAAGAAAGGCTTAACAAGTCAACCTTGGGGTATATGCTTGACTCCAAGTGGATATTGACAATGAGATGGAATGTTACACAAGATAGGGTCCGGAATCCAAGAAAAAATGAGAGTCATACTTAGTTGATGTGAGGAATATCCAAGTTAAATGGGGGACTCTTACATAGTAGAGTGTGGGTTTTCCCAAAGTTAGGTCTCATGAGATGGGACTATTCGCATAGTTGAGATAAGGTTCCTAGTAGGGATCTACATATCCTATGTATTAAGACATGCTTAAGAAACATAGCATAGGGTCCAAAGCATATTGAACTAAGACTTACTTAATGAAGTAACTCATAGAGTTCAAGAGTGTAAATGAACTTAGACATACCAAAAGTGGTATCTCACAGTATTCGTGAGTATAAATGAACTAATACATACCAAAAAGTGGTATCTCATAGTGTTCATGAGTATAGATGGACTTAGACATGCTTAAGATAGTATCTCATAGGATCCATGTGAAGATGAAACTTAGACATACTAAAAGAAGTATCTCCGTGGGTTCAACTTAATAATGAACTAAAATGTGCATGAGATAGAGTACCTCATAGGGTTTTAAAGTTAAAGAGAGGAACCAGGTTCCAAACCAAAAAGTACTAATAAGAGGACCTAAAAGTAATACCTAGCATGATTAGTATTATGGGATGTTATGAGTGCATTGCACAAAGTATGTCTTAGGATCATTAAATAGAAGTCTTGAGATAGGATTGGAATAGAGTTGCATTTCCTAGTTATAGTTGGCTCAAGGTGAGAGATTACCTTAGTTTGAAAGTTAAGCTAATAATGAGGCCAAAGTAGCTAGGGTGAATATGACTAGGATGATTTCAAGTCTATGCTTAGAGTGAAGGGTAGTATGGGATGCCTTTTATTCATTACACAAGTGTGTCTTTGGGGTTACTTAGGAGTATGGTACCCTTATGGCATAGAGAAGCTTTAGAGTTGACCATGATGTAGACTATGATTAAGATGACTAAAAAGGGATACTTGGCTTGGGTAGAATTATGGGATGCTATTTTTTCTTAGCACTTGTATGCTTTTTAAGTTATTTAAAAATGGTGTTATCATGATATGGATGACCAAGGGTCAATTATGTTGATATGAATATGAATCATCTCCTATCCTCATTTACTATATCTTAGGTTAACATGTATTATATGATGCTTATGTTGGAGATTTATGCTTACTATACTATTATTGTTTCTTATGCTTATGTCTTATGTTGACTAATCATTTGAGATGCGCTTGTGATGTTGTGCTAGCTTTCATACTTATTATCTTTTGTACTAATGCATATTGACTACATTCTAACCAAATGTAGAATTGGAGCTTTGAGTTGCTATTGGAAGCTAGAGTTTCAAGGACTTAGAAGAGTTGAAGATTTTGTGAGTCCTCATAGTTTCCAGGACAACATCCACTTTAACTTTCCACTATTTACTTTTATTTTTAAGACTTTTTATGGGCTTCATCCCAAATACTGTTATTCTTGAGTACCATATAGATGGTTAGAGACAAAAGAGTTAGAAAAGACTTCCGTTTGCGATTTATGAAAATGTAACACTCTGAAAGTCTAAGACGTGTTCTAGAGCCTAACATGAGTGTCTAAGTGTCACGACCCAATTTCTCGAGCCATTAAGGCACATACTATAACCCACCAGTAGGTAAGCCAAACCGTAACCCAGAACAACATGTAATAGGTGTGAGGGTAGAAACTAAACAAGACTAAGCAAAATTACTATAACAAAATAAGCAAACCAAAACATAAATACACTTAAGGATCCCTCCCAGAGCCTGGAAGTCACTAATACAGAGCTACCAACAAAACGAGTACAAGTCCCAACAGTGGACCACCGAAACTAGACTGTCTCGAAAAGTAAAAGACAAGTCTTTATATAAACAGATGGAGACTGAAATAGTACAAAACACCGTGTGCTCACCCCTGTCTCCAGACCAGAAAACTGATCACGAAGCCTATCTCTGACGCTCTGTGGCATGAACCGGGCCAAGAAAGCCTTTGAGAACTCACTCCAAATGCGTTGCCCTCGAAAAATCTCCCAACTTAGCCTTTTGAATCGTCCAATTTGGAGTTCTATAGCTCAAAATATCAAAATTTTAAAGTAAAACACAAAGGCTGAAAATTGGGTTTTTATAAGGACGAAGCTAGTCGCTAATAAACCCAAAAATCTGGTAGTTAAAACCCTGAATTCTGGTCGTTAAAGGGCTGCACCAGATTTCAGCTTTATCTAATTTCTTTAAAGTCTCCGACGGGTGCTCGGAATCCGTTCGGAACCTGATAAAAATAAAACAGATATGCTACCCTACCAAGTCGACATTTCAGACTCAATGTCGCAGTCGAAATTTCCATCAGAGGTCATCTCGATAAAATGTGGGTCCCACTTCCATTGGCCATTTTAAGTCTGAATCTAGTGATTCAAGAGCCTATATTGTGGGGTTTTTCATGAGGATCGTCGTGGTGTGATTGGGTCGTGAAACTAAGGATTGTGTCACTGTTTTAAGGTCCATAATATTGTATAGAAGTCATTTAGGAAGTTCTAGAATCAAAACGTCAAAGAACGTCCATGACGTCCTGAAACTAGTTCAATGAGGTGCTAGTGTAGCTTAGCCTATTTACTAGGTTTTAGGAGTCGGAAAATGATGAAATTTGGTGGAAAGGTGTCTAACACATATTAGAGTTAGTTTATAGTCAAAACGTCCAGGTACGACTCCCCAAGGAACAACCAAGGGCCCTTGAGGAGGGCTCTTGCAATTTGTGGCAAAAGCTGTCAAGAGACAGTGTTCACAGACGGAGGCCACTGACGAGGCGTGGTCCAATCGACGGGAACCTCATACCCCCTTCTACCCCCCTACCCCCTTCCTACCCTCCCTCCTACCCCCTCTCCAACC
>NC_028637.1:86484921-86508908 GCF_001406875.1 Solanum pennellii
CCCATCTATCCCCCCCTTCCCCCTCCTACCCTTTCTACCCCCGTCCTTGTATAATTTTTAGCTTCTGGTATATTTGAAAGCTTATTTTGGTACCTTGGTTACCTCTTGTCACTTTGCATTAATCGTTTTGTTATCCTTTAAGACACTAAGAACACTTGTGTAACTCGCCCACTTAGACGGATTATTTGATCACATGAAACTCTTGTTGGGACCTCGTCCTTCTTGTGGTTGTGACTTTGTCACTATTGGCATGTCTCTTGATTCGGATCATTGGCATTTTGACTTTGAATTTTTAGTCCGTCTGAAGAATGGAAGTTGTCCATGTTAAGTACGAACTAAAAGTCATTTTTAATATGGTTCTTGGTTCTTTTGATTATTGAGTTTTGACCCTTCTTGATACAGAGCGCCGACCCTTCTTTATATCTGCTGTACTTGGTGTGACGACATGGTGTATGTTGGCCAAGCCTTGTTATTATATTTCTTGGAAAATGGTGCTATGAACGTTTTTGACATTTGGATCTTAGAATATTGAACTTGATACTCTGTATATACTGTTTACTTAATCAATTTATTATATTTTAATGGTGTTTCCATGACTTGAGAAAGGTGTATTGGCGAATCTAAGGGCTCCGAACCTATTGTTTTTACACCACTAAGCTAGATGCTTAGCTATAGTTGTTTCTATAGTAGGAAATGTTCGAGAGGATGCATGAAGTTGGGCATTGAAGATGGAGATTTTGAGAGCCTTAAGGAAGATAACATTTGCATATAGGCATCTATATTTTATATAAACCTTGGGACTTGTACGTGATCTCTTTATTGTAGATTTACATGAATTTTGAAGGTTAATTTGATCATGTCACCATTGGTTGTAATATAAGTATGACATATGTTTTGTTGTTTTTGGGGTGTATAAACCCAAACCTTCTAATATACTAGATTAATTATATGTTTAAATATTTGTGTGAAGTATGAACCGGCTAATTTTTGTACTCAAAAGTTAGTAGTTTTCTTTTATATTATTTTTAAGTGTGAGGAAAAAAAAAACTTGTAAGTTGTTTGCCTAGATTGTTCTGGAAGGGTTCTTCCACCATATGAATAAATTTTATGCAATTTAAGTTTTACATCAAAATAATGTGTGAATGGGCAGACTTCTCTTCTTTTACGTTTTTAATGAACCTAATGCCTCTACGAGACTATAACAATGTGGCATTCGTTATTCTTTTTTAAATGTCGCAAGTATTAAATTAGATTTTTCCCTTAAAGGGTAGTGTACTTTTGAAAGGGTTGCCACACAACGTGTCCGAAAATTTGAATATAGGTTGAATAGACTTTTGACCATTTTCTCAAACTTAAAAAGATATCGTCTAAATTGAACAGAAGAACTCTAGTTATACCCAAGAGAAATTAGTTGTTTTACCTAGATCAACTATATTTCTAGAGAAGAGATTCACAATCTTAATTTCATATTTCTAGTAATAACAATCGAACTTTTAGTTTTAAGCATAATTATACAAAGCAAATCTTTTAAACATTTACTTTTTGCATGAATTTTAGAAATAAAAATCATTCATTTTGATTATTTATGAGTCATATTCTAGATGAAACACAACACCTATCTTATTGATTAAATATTCAAAAAAAAAAAAAATCACTTTATACTTTTTTCTGAAATAAAAATTTTGATGATTTATTTTAGATGGTGCTTGAATCTCATATGTGATCCATCTAAATAATAAAAGATAAATTTGCAATAGTAAGTCAAGATCCAATCCTAAATCCATTGCATAAAACATGTTAAACATAAATTTAATTTGTTTTTTTCCTCCATAAGAGCATAAATCTTATCCACAATTTCTTTGAGATTCTATTGTTAAATGGCTGTTTTCACATGGTCACCAATTCAATGAATGCGTTGTTTGAATAATATAAAGAAAAGCTGGCATGGAACTGAGTCAGCAAAACCACCAGATCATGACACGTGTCCCGACATATTATTTATGGTTTTCTAAATTATTGAGATTTAAACAGTAGATGCAAAAAGGGACAAAAAATAAAATAATTGGTCATCAGTTCTGTTGCACTTTTTTGACATGTCAGCTCTGCACCTTTCATCTTTTCTTATCCACAAAAAAATATCCATCTTAATTTCTCCTGTTTTCTTTTAGGTGGTTCCAATTTCATTTTTTTTCTATTTTAAAATTATTATTATTTAATATAAAAGTGTTTTATTTTATTTGAAATTGATTAAAAAAAGTAAATCACATAAATTAGAATAGAAGAAATAATATGTAGTCTTTTTTTACCAGCGAGTTAGTAGGTCAATTGCGAATTTAACCAAACTTAGTAAATACTTTAATTTATATAAAATAAAGGCATAATACATAAATATACCGTTTAACTTGACTTCGAATCATATTTATGCACTTCAATTTTGGGTATGCACAAGCAGACACTTAAACTTGTATAAAGTTGAACAAATACACACATGTCTTACATGTCATCCTACATGTTATTTTTTGTCGTTGGTATCCTATGTCTATTTTCTCATGTAGGATTCATGTGTTTATTTATTTAAAAGATGAATTGATAAAGTGCTTATTTGTGCATTATGAAAGTTGAAAGTCAAAGTTAAAATTTAAAATTAAAATTAAAATCTAATATATGTATTATGCCTAAAATAAGAGAATAGTTATACTTATTTTATATATATACATGATAATTTTATGTCTTATAAGACTGCGTTTAACGTTGTGCAAGTTGGTACTAATATGTGACAGTGGAGAGATTTGAACAAAGAAAAGGAAATAAATAAATTTAAAAAAAGGTTAAATTATGCGGCTTGAATTTTCGTTTAACTGTGAAGATGACACGTGGCTTATTCATCTAGCACTATTTCTATTGGTTTCTTCTTTCTTAATTATTATAAAAACTGGTCCCAAATGCAGTTGAATCTCAAATTCTCTTTATACAATTTCTTCAAATTTTTAGCTCTAAATCCTTCATTTTACCAAATTACTTGAAATTCTCCTTTTGCTGATTGTCAAGGATTTGTTAGTCTGACAAAACGCCCAAATTTTTCTGGTTATATCATTAATAATTTCAGATTCAAAAGGAAAATTATGGAGGTTTCAGTGATGGGAAGTTCTCAGGTGAATTTGGGTAGGAATGATTTGGGATGTAGAGAAGTTGGGAATTGTAGTTTTACAAAGAGTTTCAATTCAAACATCTCCTCTTCTTCTTCTTCACCTTCTTTGAAAAGTTCAAAATTGTGTATAAAATTGCGTTCCAAGTCTTTGAATGGGTTTAGTTTGAAAGCATCTGCTTGTTCGCAACCTGAACCACTCATATTGAAGAATAACAGAGAAATTAAGACGGTAAGTTACCAGATCTTCGTATTTTCATTTATTTAGTTTTGAGATTTGTAGGGAATATGCTATTTGTCATATTGTTTTTCTGATTTAGAATTTGGGGGTTTGGAATAATATTGATAGGTTATTTTTGAGTTTAAGTTAGATCGGAAACAACCTCCCTACCTACCCCTTAGATGGTAAGGGTAAGGCCCGGATGAGTGGCGTAGCCGCATATAGTGGTAAGGTTGTCCAACTGGACAATCCTTTGTCGAAACAAAAAACATATATACAAGTAAAATGATACACGAAATGATTAAATATCATATTTTCGACACTCTTAACATAACAAGCTGCTATTTTTAGACATTTTTATGAAATTTCTAGCTCCGGCACTGTGTGGGATTACATTGGATATGTTCTTGTTGTAGTAGTAGTAATATTGGTGTGTTATTGTATCTTGTGGTGTTTTTACCATTCTAATCATGCAACTTGAGCTTATGTTGTTTCCTTGGTCAATAAATATGTTTTTTTTTTTTCGAAATTCTGAAGTATTGAGTTGCCTTCTTATATACCACAATTGTCTTTTAGAACTTTAGATAAAGACTGTTGAAGCTAACTCTGAGAATAAATGTCCCTCATAGTTCAATGAATAGGAATATAAATGAGAAATTGGATTATACTGGTATGATTGGTTATATTAATTGTAATTTGATTACCATAGTACTAGATTCAAATGTGTTTGATATTCTTTTAATTTTGAAATTTTCATGATGGATAATGGAGTGTGCGCTTCATTTCTTACTTTTTGCTTCAAGCCCCATCGACCATCTGACGCTTTTTTAGGTTATTAAAACATTGTTGTATTGCTATATTGACATGTCCTGCTCTATTGGATATTCTCTTGCAGAGTGATGGTGCGAAACTATTTGTTGGGTTGCCACTTGATGCTGTTTCAAGTAGTAATACAATAAACCATGCTAGAGCAATTGCAGCTGGGTTAAAAGCATTGAAGTTACTAGGTGTAGATGGCATAGAACTCCCAGTCTGGTGGGGAGTTGTTGAGAAGGAAACCAGGGGAAAGTATGACTGGACAGGCTACCTTGCACTTGCTGAAATGATCCAAAAGTTGGGACTTAAGCTTCATGTGTCACTTTGCTTCCATGCATCAAAGGAAGCCAAAATTCAACTCCCACAATGGGTTTCTCAAATTGGTGAATCTGATCCTAGTATCTTCTTTAAGGACCAATCAGGACAACACTATAAGGATTCTCTTTCATTTGCTGTTACTGATGTTCCTGTCCTCGATGGAAAGACTCCGGTTCAAGTGTACAAAGAGTTCTGTGAGAGCTTCAAGACTGCATTTTCACCGTTCATGGGCTCCACAATCACGGTATGAATTGTTTACTTTAACTTTCAAGCTTTTCGGCATTATGGTTCATTGGTCGTAAAGAATTTTTGCATCAATCTAATCTAATGATTCAATGAATAAAGTTAAAACTCATTAGTACATTGTGTCATCTTTCAGGGCGTTTCCGTTGGTCTAGGACCAGAAGGCGAGCTTCGCTATCCTTCTCATCACAATCCATCTATAGTGAACAATCATCAAGGAGCTGGTGAGTTTCAGTGTTATGATAAATACATGCTGAGTTCTCTCAAACAGTATGCTGAGAGCAATGGGAATCCTCTGTGGGGTTTGGGTGGTCCGCACGATGCCCCTGGTTCTGATCAACCACCCATGACAAGCACCTTCTTCAAGGAGAATGAAGGATCTTGGGAGACAACTTATGGTAACTTTTTCCTTTCTTGGTACTCGGAGCAGCTCATTTCACATGGAAGCCGACTTCTTTCACTTGCCACTGAGACATTCCATGACGTTCCTATCTCCATTTGTGGCAAACTGCCCCTTGTGCATTCTTGGTATAAAACCCGATCCCATCCTAGCGAGCTAACAGCCGGTTTCTATAACACAGCCAACAGAGATGGTTATGTAGAAGTCATTGAGATGTTTGCAAAGCATTCGTGCCAAATTATCTTGCCTGGGATGGATCTCTCGGACAATCACCAGCCAAATGAATCTCTCTCGAGCCCAGAGTTGTTGGTTGCTCAAATTACATCATCTTGCAGAAAGCACGGAGTGGAAATCTTAGGGCAAAACTCAATGGTTGCAAATGCACCAAATGGTTTCGAACAGATAAAGAAGTTGTTGTCAAGTGAAAAGGAAATGAGCTTGTTCACATATCAAAGAATGGGTGCTGATTTCTTTTCTCCTGAACATTTCCCTGCATTCACTCAATTCGTCCGGAACCTTAATCAACCAGAACTGGATTCGGATGATCAACCAACGAAACAAGAAGAGCGTGTTGCCAGTAATCATCTCCAGATGCAAGCAGCTTAGATTCAGATTCTATGTACATACTGGTAATCATCTTAGAAACCGTAATTTCGCTAGTAATGCACGTTATATAGTGATGAATAGGTAGCAGCTGAAAGTTGCAGTCATTCAGTTTTTCTGTTATATATTTGTACTGTTATAGTATGAGATAGTTTGTTGGCTTGAATTTATGAAGATAGCTTTCAAATATATTTGTTATTTGGTTGCATTTCTTTGACCTTTTTGAGTAACTTGCATTTCTTTTCTCTTAGTTGAACATTGCAAGTATGGAAGCAACAACTCTCCCATCCCCGGCCTAGGCCCCTCACTATTTTAAGCTGTATGGATCAATTTGTGCAACACCTCGATAATTTTACTAGATATTTGAACTTCCTTAGTTTTCACACACTTTATTGATCGATATCTACATGATATTAATCATATTATAGTTGATATCATTGATCCATTAATTGAACACTAGTTTAAAGTTCATTGAATAAATGCAATCGGTGTTTCCTTTTCTTCACAATTTTTGGTGTAAATCTGTTTCTATTGTTCACAATTTGGAGTATTGATAGAACTCAAATCAGTGTGAAATAGAATTTCTTTAAATCATGTTATATATTTTTAAAATTAATTGCTTTCCATCAAACTTTGTCATGTACTCAAAAAGGAACAATTACATATCTTACCATCTTTGATTTTTTTACATATAAAAACAAAGAGTGTGGGTCCATGTTTTCAATAACACAATTCCACGAAGCAAGAAACTCATCTATCTGCTTCCTCCGATAAAATAAGATATTTCAGAATTACGTTTGTAATTAAAATTAAAATTTGTTTGTAATATCAGCTCTATCCTTAATTATAAATTTAGTCTTTAACTTAATCCTGAATATCATACATTATCTCTAACTTGATATTATTCCTCTTAGATGGGATAATTTAATTTAAAAATTATAATTCTTAAATAATTTAGTCCGCGAATCAAATGAATCGTGTAAAAACAAGAAAGTAGGTTTGAAAGGCAGCGGCCACCGGCCATAACATACATAGTATCATAAATAATTGAATGAAAAACCTTGCAAACATGGAAACATCTTACATTTGGCAACATATAACGTGTCTTCTTAACTATCTATGGCTTATTCAAATAATATCGACGCCGAAAGTAAAGGTAGAGTTAGACTTTTTATTGAGAAGGTTCGAAATATAAAAAGTAAAAACACAATGAAAGGTTGGATTAACGGGAATTTAACATCTATGGTATATATGTGTTACAGAAAATATTATATCTTCCATATATATCTAACTTAAAATTATAGGAGCAGATTTTTAATTGATTTCCTTGATTTAGTTTGTTTAGATTCCTTTCATAGATGTTGGAAATCTTTATTTCCAACAATAGAAAGTTAGAAAAAACATTTATTTATATAAATATATTGTCTTCATGTATAGATGGTGTAATTTTTCGCCAAAGGCTTGACCCTTTCTAGTTCCATCCCTGATCCACTGGAAGAAAATTAATTGTATCATTCGTGCTATGTTGCTCGGATTTTTAAAAAATATCAATAAATGCATATTGAATTCTTTAAAATTAGTGTATTTTTGAGAATTCAACACGAATTTGATATAGAGTATCATAAGTAATTGAACGAAAAACCTTGAAAACATAAAAATATCTTACATTTGGCAACATATAACGTGTCTACTTATCTATTGTTTGTTCAAATAATATCGACGCTAGAAGAAAATCTATTGTATCATACTTGTTATATTGCTCGGTTTCTTCAAAAAAATCAACAAATGCAAATTGAATTCTGTAAAATTAATATATTTATGAAGGATTCGACATGAATATAGTATCAAAAATAAAGAGTCTGCACAGCTAAACTGTAATATCTATCAATACAAATTTCTAGGCGGATGTTTGATTTTAGATCCTCACAATCATATATATCAATACAATTACTGATATTTGAGTAGGTAATTACTTCTCATTTCAATTATATCTTCTTATATTAATAGTTTCAAGTAAAGCATCTTGATGTATAATACAAAGTGCTTTCGTTACGTAACTTAATAAATGAAATTTGATGTTTATTTCAAAGTTCCAACATATTACTACTTTTAATATTTAAGAAGTCTTTCTTTGTTACAAATTAGATTTTGTACTCTTTTTTCTTTTTCTATTACCTTCAATATTTTCTAAGAAAATATCAAATCAATTAAAATTCACTATTAATAGGCTAAGCCATTGAAGAATACAATTTTTTACTTTTCAGAGTACATGGAAGTAAATAGAAATTCATTAAATACGTATAATAATGTAAAAATATATAAAACTCGTAACTTCCTGTCTATGAGATTAATTTGTTTAATTCAAGCCATTAAAATCTATAGCATGCATGAAGAAAGAAGCTAATTAACGATTTTTCATTCATTGCGCGCTAGCTTATACTCGGGTAGAGGGGGAAATAATAGGAAAAGTTTTTGTTCTACCTCCTAATTTTTATAAAAATGAGTGAATATTTTCTTGTGGATCATATATACATAGACTCATATGATTTCTTCAAATCATGTTACATGATTTAAATTGAATTGCTTTCAAAATTTGTCAATTGTCATGTACCAAAAAGCACAATTAAATATCTTACCATGATTTTATTTTTCTTACATAAATGATACGTCTCCCCTAATAAAGACTCAAGTTTGGGCCCAAGTTTTTAATAACACAACCCCACCAACCAAGAAATGATCATACGATAAATTAGCAATTAAGTCACAATTATTAACATAATTATTCAAAATAACAACAATTTAAAATATTTATTTAAATTGGCAGAATGACAATATTTTTATAAAATAATATTTTAGTATATTTTAGTATTTAAAATTAATTTTATTTATGAAAAGAGTCATTATTGGACAAAAATACACACTAATAACCGTTATAAATTGGGGGAAAAAATACAATTTACTTTTTTTATTATTAGTCAACTTTCTTCGTCACATTTCATGTTTCCTCACCATGTCTCAGCTTTCAAGTTTAGATTCCTTCAAGGTGCTAAATTGTTGCTCACCAAGAAATTCTTTATTGTTAAACTAAAATTATTTATTACTTCAAGCAGTTTCTCGATTGGCAAGGTAATTTTCATCATTCGAAATTAGTTTTTGATTTGATGTTTAAAGCACCAATTATACACATTATGGATTTTTAGTCAAATTTTTTAATTTTCATTTGAATTTTTTAATATATTCATCATATATTTATAATTTTCAATTTTTTTTGTGATTCTCTTTTAATTTTTTTAGATTTGTAGATTTTAGAATTTGATATATATGATTATTTTGTTTAATGTTGAGTACATTTTAATATTTTGAATACATTTTTTTAATATGATGTTGAATACATTTATATCATAATACAAAATACAATATAAAAACTAGAATGAATACAAATACAAATAATATATCGATTAGAATGAATACAACTAAGGAAAAGAAACATAATTTTAAAGAGAAAAATAAAATATACAATAAAAAATAAAATGAATACAAATATGTTTCTTAAATAACTACAAAATCATTTGACATGCCTATTGGAATGAATACGAACTAATAAAGAAATACAAATTTAATCATACAAAATACAACATGAAAGCTAGAATGAATATAACTAATACAGATGACATACATATTGGAATGAATACTATTTAAGAAACGACACAAAATTCTGGTAAATAAAATAAATACATTGTGAGAAAAGTATATCAAATAACATATGAAAATACAACATGAAAACTAGAATGAATACAAATACAAATGACATACATATTGGAATGATACAGTTTAAGAAAGGATACAAAAATATGGTAAATAAAATAAATACACTGTGAGAAAAGGTGTTCAAATTTGTAAATTTCAAAAAAATATTTTTTTTAATAGATAAAACTCTAAGGTTTTCATAACAATAACTAATTTTGAAAGACAATAACAAAAAATGGCCTTTATGAAGAAGGAAGAGACTACCTATTTTAGGTCTTCTAAAATCTTTTGTAAAGAAAGTAAGAAAGATTTTTAGCAACTTAATATAATTTGAAATATCGTCCCTTGATTTTCTCTAGTTTATCATTTCTTAATTATATTATGTTAAATTAAATAAAGAAAAAAATACATAAATCAACTCATAACACATTAAAATATTGTCATTTTTAATAAATATTGAAAGTTTGCTATGGAATCTTATTAAATGTCAAAATATTGTTGTTTTGAAAAATTTCCAAAAATAAAAATAAAAAGGAAGTGTCAAAAGAAGAATATCAAACTTTATATTTTAGAATAATTTTATGATTTTGATTTATTTCTTCAATAAAATTATTCTAAACACACGATACTGCGTAAATTAAAATGGAAGAAGTAATATTATAAAGAATTTCTTTTAATTTATTTGACGATACACACAATAAAAATAAATTCAAGTAACTCTAAATATCGATGATATTTATATATAATAGGACAAACAAGAAAGCTTGAAAATATGGAAGATCTCACATGTGGCAACGTATAGCATGTCTACTTATCTATTTGCTTAATTATTCAAATTTTAACCAAATAATCCTTCTTGAAAATCAGTTATAGTAGATTCAATGAATATGAATTCAAATTTTTGTGATAGATGTTTGATTTTAGATCCTCACAATCATATCGTACTATAATATTGTATTTTAGTTGGTTAATTATTCTCATTTTAACTAAATTTATTTCATTTCATGGAGAAGTATTGAAAATATGTATGAGCTCAAGATAAATAGTTAGTTTCTTCTCTAAATTATTGATAACCTTAAAAACACTTTTCTATTTGGCTAATTAGACTTAGATACAACATCGATCTACCACATACAGAACAAGTGTTCTCAAACTTTTACAAATGGTTAATTAAACTTAGATACAATATCGATCTGCCACATACATAACAAGTGATCCAAAACTTTTATAGAAGCACAATGCTCTTAACAAAAATCGTGAAAAAGTGTTAAAAGTACCCCAAAACTTGGAGATAATTTAAGGATGTAATTCGTTCATGTTTAAATCTAATTTGTCAAGAAAACGTTTTTAAAACTGTCGATACGAAAATGAAACTAATAATTCACATTAAATTTAAGAGTGTTTTCAATACGAAACGTCTTTGACGTATACTACAAAGTAAAATCGTTGTGTAACCTTCAACAAATATATATGTTATTTCTCAAAAGCAAGAGCAGCATTAAAGTCTTTTCAAGGAGAAAAAAAGTGATTGAAGTAAATTATATACACAGAAAAAGAAAATATACAAAATATGTTTAAAGAGGATCATAATATTTTTTTCTTTCTTTCTAATCTTTAGCTGCAACAACATTCTTTTGGTTCTTTGGTTTCTGTATCCCCCTTTTCTGGTGTGGTCCTTGAGAAAACATACACAAAATAATGATTTATCAACTTTGGCGTTTTATTCAGCATTTGCACCATTCTTGTGCTTCATATTCAAACACTGTAATTATTGCACTTCCAAGCAACCACGCCGCGGCTGCAAGCACTGTTGAACAAATGCAAACACTAAATTTAGAAGCCAGAAGAACATATTGAAGGTAATAACAACTTGGCACTACAACAGATTCTTTGACATGCTATGATACTTGAATTTCTAAAACAACAGTGTACCATATGTGTGAACTTTTTTTCATCTGTTCTACTCTTTTTGATTATGTGTTATAAACCACTGAAGTCTAGCAACATCGAACATCCTCTCCCCTTTACGTAAAAATTGATTGCAAGCTTAAAAGAGAATGTTACGCCACAATCACTGTGAATTCCTTTTGGTAATTAACTAACTGCATGACCAGCTTAAAGACATGCAGTTAACAAAGCATCAAATACAATATTCTTGTGCAGAAACAATACTCGAACTTAACTCTCGTACGACTAAAAACAAGATTTTAAGATTCAAGGTCCAATGCAATTGACGAATTGTAGAGTGAACTGACAGAAGTTCCGTCTGCGACTGTTTTAACATGATATGCAATTAAAACCTTGTTATCTTGATAATTGTGAAAAGACTTAAAAATGCTAGATTGTGAATTTGAACTACTGCAAGGAAAGAGGTAGAGCCAAACCTCAAAGACGAGTCATTCACAAGCAATTTTAGTGTCAAAGCTGCTAAGGCATATGGCGAATGCCTGGAATGCTGATAGTGGGTAGCGGTAATCCATTGTAAACATGTCCTTGCCTACTTTACCAAACTGCAAAATAACCTTCTCATGTTCTGGTCCAGCCGCACCATTCTCTGGAGAAGCCACCAACTGAAAGTTCTTCACCGAGGCGACGGTTACCCGACCATGAAAGTTCAAACACCAGCATTGGAGCTGTTCATGCCATCTGGGAGCCTTATTTTTCAGAACCAGTGAACCTTCTCTTTGAGTTTCTATAGGCCCAGACAAAGACTTCTCCAAGCGACTTGATTTGGATCGAAGAAATCGCATTGGAAGAGAGGAACCACTATTGCCCATTGGAAAATCAACCTGTGTGGGAGCTATACCTCCAGGTTTAATGGCAGAAGCTGGGATAGCATCCATCACACAATGCATTCTTCTTGGCCCCCTGCTAGTTACATAAGATGATTGACCTATCATTATCCACTGTCTAATACTTACCAATGTGTTACCATTAGTATCATTACTAGAAGAGCTTTTCTATATTTTTCGAGAAAGAGAATTCATGTGTCAAGAAAAATTTAGTTCTCCAAACTTTTGCAAGAAAAGTAAAGCCTCACCTGGCTCCAAGTACATTCAACTCATATGAAATATGAGCAACTTCATAATTTCCAGCAGGCACTCTAGAATACATTTGTTTTGAGCCCACAAGCCTAGTGGAACGGCTCTTCACCAGCTTGGCTCCAGCATAAGGAAGAATAGAATCATATGCAGTAAACTTGGTTCCAAGGAAATTTGATCTAGCAAACAAGAAAGAGACTCTTTAAACACCATCTAAGCTTTAGCTATCACCCGATCAACAATAAGCAAGCCATACCTTAATCTCCCGATACAAGTGCCACCTCCCTTTGACGTTTCATTTGCATCCAGTGATATAGCGTAGTCAGTGCAGGTGGCCTTCCTGTACTTCCGAGCAGCAAGAAGAAACTTCCCATCATCAGCCAATGCTGCCACAACAAATAGATTAATAAAAAATGTAAGATGGTTCCAAACTTGAGGATGCATTCTAGCTGAACATAACATCACACTTCCCTCCACACAATCCCTTGTTTAATAAGATAATTTGAAGGCGTGGATTCACAAACAGTAACAAATGCTCACCTTGAGTCAAACTGAGGTATAGATGATATGTCTGTGTTGTCTGGTTTCTCTTTATAAAGCACTGAAGGAGTGTGTCTCGCGGACCAGGCTGCAAAAATAGGGAATACTACTAAGAATACACGAAACAAGATAAGTAATGAACTTCATAATTGATATGTAACTTCTTATGAGGAACTTCACAATTTTTTACTGCTTCCTTATTTTTCACTCATGGAAGGGATGACTGACCATCTTAGTTCAAAACTTACTCAGCAATTAGACAGTATAAGTCATATCCGGGGATTCGAAAACAATCTGATTTGCAGAAAACAAAACTTGGAAGAGTTGTTTGGAAAAGAAAAAGAAAAAGTAATTAGACATATAATCAGCAAGAAGACAGAATAGATGCCACCAAAAATATGGAAAATGAACCAAAAGAGTAAACTAGTGCCTAACATATATCATTTCAATGTTCTCCACATCTTCAATTCAAGCTCAACTTAAGCAAAAGCCAATCTTGAACTTCAATTCAATCTCAACTTAAACCAAAGCTAATCTTGAACTTCAATTCAATCTCAATTTAAGCCAAAGAAACAAGAAGTTATAAAACACAAACACTTAAATGAACAAGAAAACTCCAAATCAAATCAACACCATAAGCAGCAAATTAACTACTTGTAATATGATACCACCTCAAAATTCAAAGCCTGAATGCAAATCATGAAGAAAAAAAAAATAACTAACAATTAGAAGAGGGGAATTTGTTTACCTGCTTGACAGAAATTGGGAAAGTTAATTTTCCAGAAACTTCAGGAGTCTTCACCAACTCCTTCATAATCTCCCTCCAGCTCCTACACACTCCAGAACAAGCTACAACACTTTTCCTCAAAGGCCATTTAGATTCTGTATCTTCAATCCTCATAAGAACCTCTCTCAATAACTCTAAAGGCAAATTAGCCCAACAGCTCTCCACAAACACTTCATCAATCCCCTCTGTTTCCTCTGCCACAGCCACCACTGAACTCTGGCGACACCTTGACTTTGACCCATAACCCCACTTCATCTCACAACCCAAAAGAAATGCTAAAAAGTTAATTTCTCAAAACAATGCTTATAAACTCAACCAAAACACTCCCACCTCACAGAAATTTCATAAACATCAAACCCACAACCCAAAATGCACCTTAAATCCAGATCTGAAATCTATAATCCCCCCTAAAACACCATAAAGATTGAATCTTTAACATTCTTTCATGTCTAAACTCAACCCCCAATGCATTAAAACCAAATTTTAAAACAAAAAACCATATGGGGTTTGAAAATTAATCTGAAAAGTTATCAAGAAAACAGGAAAAAAGAAAAGGTGGTAACATGAAAGGTGAAAATGGAAAAATATTTGAAGATGTGTAAAGAGAATATGAAAAGTGACAGAAAGAGATAGCTGTGGAAAGAGAGTACTCTTAATGGATGGATAAGTGAATCATTGAGTGAAAGGGCCCTACCCTCTCTTCCTATTTTATTTACACTCTTACAATAGTATTTAGTAAGACTCTACGTAAATATGCTTCGTCATATTTTTAAAAAAATAAAATAGTTATACTTATAAAATAATTTTATTTATCTGATATGATATTTAATAAATATCGAATTGATAAGTAAGATTATGATATATATATATTTGTTATTATAAAAGATATATATATACTCTAATTTATGGATGACAATGACATTAATGTCTCAAAATTATGACAAAAGATATTTGCATACCACTTACGATAGTTCGAAATACATTTATCACTATTCCCTATTAAACCTATACGAAAAGTACTATAAATTTTAATTATTTACATATCAATATGATAAAAAATAGATTATAAAATATTAATTGAAATTATAATTATTTGCCTCTAAAAAGAAAACCATGACACTTAAAAGTGGAGGAAGATAATACTAATTACATTACGTCATTCTTACTAAAAACAACAATTTATTTAATTATTAATTTATTTGTCATAATTTTGTAAAGTTTAATATTAGTTAGCTTTTTGTTCTTTGTAGTAATTGTTTCTTTTAAGGTTATAAATACATTAGTTATAAAGTGATAATATATAAATAAGTAAATATTTAATTAAAAAAATATTATATCCTAAAAAAATGAGGATATAATCGTTAAAATTTCTTGCAATTAAATTTTTTCTTAAAACATATGTGAAAAGAAAAATACAATGTATAATTTGAGATTAATGGATAATTACCAATTAATTTTCATTATTATCCGTACTCAGTAAGTGGATAAAAACCATTAATGCGGCGAAAAAAGAGGCTAGTTTCATTGTTACCCATACTCAATAAATGGATAAAAAAATTAATGGGTGAAAAAAAAAGGATACTTATTATTAAATTGAGATTATAGAAAAATGATGATTGTTACTTATATATGTGTTGTGGATGCGATATATTATTTATGAGATTGAGCTACAAATATGGTAAGAGGGGTTTATGCCGTAATTATCGCTCGATTTCGGATTTGAAGGTGATTAATTAATAATTTTTTAGATTAAACTTATATCAGTTTAATTAATTAATTTCACTTCTAAATATTACTTTGTTGAATTATTTATTAGATAATTAATTTGTGATTCATAAATTAATTAATTTGCGAAATTAACTTACACTAATTCGCCAAATAGAATTAATTTGGAGTTCGTGGGACAAAATTAATTTGAAATCATTAGAGTTGTTTCAATCGGGACCTATTCCTTCCGAAATATGCATTTTTCCCCCAAAAGTTACCCATGCCTTCTATGAAAATTATTGAGCCTAGTGACATGGCAGTTAGTTGGAATGTAACTAACTTATGTAGAGTTAGTTAGCTAGGTGCTTACGTAGCAGCAATGTGCAGGAAAAGAATATGTTAAACTTCAGTTAGAGTTAGCAATATATATATAGATAGTTTTGTATCAATTTTAGTGTACTTCAATATGATTCTGTGGAATAAGATTCTCTCTATTTTCTCCTTTCCGTAAATTGTTTTCTTCTCCATTTCAGTTGTTCATAGTAACTCCACCCTAAATCCATGGCCTAGATTCATAATGGCTGCATTTCACATGGTATCAGAGTACTCGATCTAGTGCATATATTTCTGCATTCTTCTTCTTCTTCTCCTTCTTCTTTTCAATTGCTCGATTGGCAATGGGTGAAAACAGTACACCAACAGTTTGCACAGATCTTATTCCAGATCACAATGATCCTCTATTTCTTCAATCCACTGATATTCCAGGAATCACGTTGATTAGTATCCAACTGACTGGTACAGAGAACTACGCCTTATGGAGTCGATACATGAAGCTTGCCTTACTTGAAAAAACAAGTTAGGTTTCATCGATGGAACGTGTGCAAAATCTTCCTATTCTGGTATATTACTGAATCGATGGGAGAGATGCAACGTTATGTTTTGGCTTGGATCATGAATGTTGTTTCCAAAGAATTATTGACAGGCATTGGATATGCGTATGATTCGCGCAGAGTGTGGGATAGCTTGAAGGAGAAATTTTCTATAGAAAATAGTGTGCGAACCTTTCGTCCACATAAGGAAATTGCCTTCCTAACCCAAAGTAATAGTTCTGTGTCTGTATATTTTTCTAAACTCAGTGATCTATGGGATGAGTTTGATGCCTTGATTCCCCCTCCATTTTGTAATTGTGAGACGACTAAGGTGTTTGCTGAGCACATACAAAAACACAGGATTTTCCAATTCCTTACTAGGTTAAACGACTCATATTTTAGGGCAAAGAGTCAGATTCTCATGATGCAACCCTTGCCTAGTCTTAATTAGATCTATTCTTTAGTAATGCAAGAAGAAAGTCAAAGAGCTCTTTCGACTGGAGTGTAGGAATTAGATGTGAATAAATTTGTTGTTATGATAACCAATAAGTCTAACTCGAGCAACAAACCAAAGAAATCAGACATGTATTGTGACTATTGTAGAAGACCAGGTTACACTAGAGCTTATTCTAGAAGATTGATTGCTCAAACGACAGATGGAGGGTTTCAACCTACTAGAGGATTTCAGTCTAACAGAGGTGATAATCACTTTGACAAAGGAGGAATTTGACATGATAAAGAACCTTATAACCACAGATCCAAAGGAAAGTCTTACCCCAAACCTGCTGCTAATTGTATTATTGACACAGACTAGTCAGTACAACACACATGACAAGGACAATCTACAGGTCAATTGGCTCCTATTTTTTCACCAGAACAGTATTATCAAATCCAGCAAATGATCAAACGAGAACATAGTGTTGATGCTAGTGCAAACTTAGCTAACACCAACATTGCCGTTACTTCTCACTCTCCTGATACGTCCTCAGGTATTGTCTTCTCTTTTCTTTCTAGTCTAGAGAGTACACAGTGGGTTGTTGATACGAGAACATCTAATCATATAGTTTCAAGGCTTGATATGTTAAACCCTTCGACACAATTGTCTAAGTTTGGGAAGGAACACTTACTTAATGGTGAACATGCTGATATAACTCACGGTGAATCTGTTAGCATAATGGATAACAAGCAAATTAGCAATGTTCTTTGCGTTTCTAATTTCCAATTTAATCTCCTATCTATATCCAAAACTTACTAAGTAGCTAAATTGCATTGTAGGTTTTTATCCTGAATGTTGTATATTTCAGAACCTTTGCAATGGCAAGGTATTGAGGATATGTAGAGAATCTGGTGGCTTGTATCTGTTTGGAAATGTTGTTCAGCCACAACCATCTGCCAAAGTTTCTCATCCTGCATATTTTTATATGTCTATTGTCCAAGATTCTATTCCAATCAGCATATGGCACAAGAGACTAGGTCACATTCCTCTTACAGGAATGAAGAAAATGGCCAGTCTTCCTCATAGCAAAATAGATAGTACTTCTAGTCTTTGTCCTGTTTGTCCACTTGCTAGACAATCCAAGCTTCCTTTACAGTTATCCATAGTCACTCAATTGATGTAATTGATTTGTTACATGTTGATGTATAAAGGCCTTATAGATTATCTTCTATTGATGGTAAAATATATTTCCTCACTCTTGTAGAAGATTTTTCAAGGTTGACTTGGTTGTTTTTAGTGAATTCAACAGATGAGACTGTGTGTTTACTGAAGGCTTTTTTTCCATGATTCATACTCAATACCATTCCATAATCAAAGTGCTTAAGTCTGACAATGAATTAGAGTTCATGAATGCCACACTCACTGATTTTCTCACTGCTCAAGGCTCCATCAGATTACTTGTGTATGCACACCCCAACGGAATGGGGTGGCTGAAAGGAGACATTGATATATTTTAGAGATAGCCAGGGCATTAAGATTTGAGGCATCTATTCCTCTTTCTTTTGGGGGTAATCGTGTCTTTAATGATGTCCATATTATTGATTGGCCACCTTTATCAATTATTGCTGGGAAGTCTCATTTTGAAGTTTTTTTCATAAACCTACATTTCTACATCACCTTAGAGTGTTTGGTTGTTTAGCTTATGCAGTTAATGTACATAGAAGGGACAACTTTGTAGTCAGAGCTTTGCCTACTATTTTCTTGGGTTATTCACCTACAAAGAAGGGCTACAAATTACTTGACTTACATTCCAAACTGATCTCATACAACAGGGATGTTATCTTTCATGAGTCTATATTTCCTTTCAAGCAAATGAAAAATAACCCTGATTCAATATTTTCAGTCATGACTTTCTTGGAAGATTTCAAGGTGATCCTATACCTCATAATCCTCCATCCTGCATCCATTCTAATGTTGAATATTCTAATGTAGTATAACCATCTACTTCATCTCCAGAGCCTCCTATCCTTGATATACCATCTCATATGCCTTTAAGGCAATCTCAAAGGATTAAGTCTGCTCCCATATGGTTGACTGATTATGTGGCAAATTCTTGTGCTTATCCTATGTCCAAATTCTTATGTTATGATTCCCTTACACCTAACTATGCTAGTTGTATTGCTACTCACAACATTGAAGTAGAGCCTAGACATTATAATGAAGCTATTAGGGATGCTAGATGGGTTCTTTCCATGCAACAAGAACTTTAAGTTCTAGACGACAATGGCACCTGGGATGTTGTTGATTTACCTCCTGGTAAGGTGGCCATTGGTTGCAAATGGTATTCAACATTAAATATAAAATTGATGATTCTATTGAAAGGTTTAAAACTCGGTTGGTTGTCAAAGGATTTAGTCAAAATAAAGGCCTAGACTATAGTGAGACATTCTCTCATATTGCCAAAATGGTGATTATGAGGTTTATTTAGTTGTAGTTGCTTCCAAACATTGGCATTCTACCAGATGGATATATATAATGTTTTTTTACACGATGACTTACTTGAAGAGGTTTACCTACAATTACCTTCTGGTTTTGCTTTCAAACATACTCAGTCTACTCAGAAAGTTTGCAAGCTCGAGAAATCTCTCTATGGCTTACAAGCAAGCTTCCAGACAATGGAACATGAAGCTTACTACTGCTCTCTTAGACATGGGTTTCACTTAAAGCCATTTTGACTATTCCCTCTTCACATTATCTGTTGGTCCAAAAATTATTATTGCTAATCCTGAGCTTCTTCAGTCTACCAAACTTCAACTCCAACAAATTTTTAAAATGAAAGATCTTGGTGTTTTGAGGTTCTTCTTGGGGCTTGAAATTGCCAGAAATACCTCAGCTATCTTGGTCAATCAATGAAAGTATGCCCTTTGGTTGATTGCAGATTCAGGGCAAGGGGGAGCTAAGCCTATTCCACACCATTAGACTTCAATTTCAAACTCACTTCATATGAATTTGATCAAGCCACAGGTAGCATCATTGAGGACAAGTTGTTGGATGATCCTAGTAGACATCATAGGATGGTAGGAAGACTATTGTATCTTACCATGACTAGAGTGGATATAGACTTTGTTGTTCAGGCTCTTAGTTAATTCATGCACAAGCCTAAGGAGTCTCACATGATTGCATCCATCAAAGTAATTAGATACATCAAAAATACACCAGGACTCAGATTGCTCATGACATCTGCCAGCTCACAACAATTATATGCATATTGTGACTCAGACTGGGCTACATGTCCACAAGCTCGGAAATCAATAATAGGATACATGATTAAATTTGGTACTTCCTTGATCTCATAGAAGGCAAAGAAGCAAGAGACAATTTCAAGGAGTTCAGCAGAGGCTGAATTTAGAAGCATGACCTCAACAGTGGCTGAAGTATCTTGGTTGACAGGCTTATGCAAGAAGCTTAGTGTTTTGGTGAAACAACCAATATATATGTTCTGTGATAGTAAGGTTTCCATACAAATAACAACCAATTCAATTTTTCATGAACGAACCAAACACATTGACATAGATTGTCATTTTGTGAGGGAAAGAATACAAAAAGAATTGATGAAAATTCATCACGGTACCAAAGAGCAGCCTGCAGATTTGTTTACCAATATCTAGGGAAGGCTCAACATTATCATTTACTTAATTCAGGGAAGGCTCAACATTATCATTTACTTAATAAGTTTGGAATGATGAATGTCTTCTCACCATTCAGCTTGAGGGGGAGTATTGAGCCTAGTGACGTGGCAGTTGGTTGAAATGTAACTAACTTATGTAGAGTTAGTTAGATAGGTGGTTATGTAGAAGCAATGTGCAGGAAAAGAATATGTTAAACTTCAGTTAGAATTAGCAGTATATATATAGATAGTCTTGTATCAGTTTTAGTGTAATTTAATATTATTCTGTGGAATAAGATTCTCTCTATTTTCTCTCTTTTGTAAATTGCTTTCTTCTCCATTTCAGTTGTTCATATTAGCTCAACCCTAAATCCATGGCCTAGATTCATGGTGGTTGCGTTTCACATAGGTGAGTTCACATCTATCACTGCTATAATAGAGAAATTCCTTGTCAGTTTTCTACATCGAATTTTCTCCTTCTTCTACATACATTTTCTTAAAATAAATAGATCCTTGTGTGATTTCGTTGCTGACTTTATAGTGTGTTGAAGTTATCGAAGATAAAGCATCACACTTTTTCAATAGGTATATTCGTTTTATTTTAGATAAATAATTTTCGACATCAAATACAGTGAAGATATTGAATTCCTAAGAACACACAATAAATTTTATTGATTCAAATTATTATTATTTTCATCTTAACAATATTTTTTATTACTATAATAAATACAAGAGATAACAATAACAATTAACAATATTGAAAGATAAAATTTAAGTTTACATAAAACTACTCATTAATTACACATAAAAAGTTTTTCACCTTAATGTACATATACTAAATGCTGAAGTACTCTAAAAACATGTTTTTAAAAAAGAAAATCAAAATCTACCTAAATAGTATATTGGTAATCAAGTAAAACAAAATAAATTAAATGTTGAAAATCAATTTTACTATTCTTTGCCTTTTAAGATTTGATGATAAGATGTAAATTACTACATTAAAAACTTTTTAGCTGTTAATTACACGGGGTTATGTAAAACTCTAAATAATGCAACTAGAACTGAGTTGGTTCAAATAAAATTCATTAATTAAGAGAGATATAATTTAGATATGTTACCTTTTTTTTCTTTGGTCAAAGATAACGTTAACTATTAATACACCAACTATAGCAAATTAAAAGTCTTTGTATAATTATGAATCATAAATAATATGGATATGACATTAATAATATATTGTGGCGTATATAACATTCTTAGATTTCAGATTAAAATCGTACCTACTGTATTTGTTTTAATTAATATTAATGAACATGAGTTAGTTCACTGAAAATTACAAGCTACCTTATCTTATAAATGCAACCAACTCTTATTATTTATATTTTTGTTTCTTAACAGCTAGACATATTATTTAAATTTTCATACAACTTCTACTAAAAAAATTTAGGAAATAAAAAGAAAAATCATGTCTAAATTCATGTAGAAAATTAGTTGAGTAGGTCATTATATTCTGGATTCCACCTTTTTCTTGTCACATGATAAATCATTCATCTCAAATAATGTTAAAAAAGAATTAATTAATAAAAAATAGTTTGTGAACGAGATATTTTTTTTAATATTTACATAAGGTTCAAGAAAAGGACATACTTCTAGGGTATGACATCGATAATTTATAAAAAAAATAGTTTGTAAATGAGATATTTTATATTTACATCATGTTCAAGAAAAGGACATATTTCTAGGGTGTGACATCTATAATTTATTGTGATACAAAATTTAATAAATTGGCTTCATCATTTAAATTAATAATTAGTAGTTGAGCCAGAAATTTCACAATAAGTGTTCAGAAATAGCACAATAAAATTTCTTTTCAAAAAGTAGGACTAATAAGATTCAAACACACGAGCACTTCCTCATTTCAAATAGATGAAATCACTAGGCTATATGTTAAGAGTGTTTAAAATATATTTAATCATGTTGTGTATCATTTTACTTGTATATATAATAGTTTTTTTTCGATAAAGGGTGTCCAACTGGACATTCCTGACTATACCATGAGGCTAGTACACTGTTTAGGACTTATACTTCCTCTTTCCCTATTGTTTGTCCAGTTTTGAATTGACACATCTATTAAAAAAATAATAATTAACATAGTGAGTTTATGATTATACCTTATTAATTAAGAAGTGGATGAATTAAAAACTTGAGACTTTCAAGAAATTCTACTTTTTCTAAAATAATTAATTGAGGCTATAATAAATAAAATAAATTTATCATTTCTTGATTTGTTAAAATGATCAAATAACTAAAAAAACTAAAAATAAATAAATAAATAAATAATTAGAGATCAAATGAAAATAATTTTATTATTAATTTAAAACAAATTTTAAAAATGTAATAAGAGAGTTTTTCTGATATAACTAATTTATCCTTATAGATTCATAAACAATGGTAAGCTATTCTCTCCCTCTCAAATTATTTTGTCATAAGATTTAAAAATGCTCCCTTCTATTATTTTATTTGTTTATTATTGAGTTGGCACAGTTAAGGAGATATAGATATAGATAGAATAACTACTTTACTATATTACACATTGAATATAATAAATTCAATATTTGGAGAAATGCATTAAAAATGACTATAGTTAATAATGGTGATAAACTAGAAACTAAGTACTTTCACCGTTTATTTTTAATTGTCATGTTGCGCTTTTCAAAAGTTAATTTGATTAATTTTCAAAGTTAAATTAAATTATATTAATTTGATATTTCAAACAAAAAATTTAGATATTCAAAAATTGTATGAATAATACTATTAAGTTGCAATTTTTTGCATATAAATATGATTAAAAAAATATAGCATAAAATGTAGGCAAAGTTCTTATAGTTTGACTCTATAAAAGAATCATGATAATTAAAAATGGACGAAAAAAGTAATAAATTATCTTGACTTTCTAAATTAAATACGTAAAAACGAAGATCTTACGTAAAAGCGAAGATCTATTTTAAGTATATAAAAGTAAAAGTAGATGGAAGTAAAAGTTATTTTAAATTATTCGTCTTTTAAAAGTAAGACAAGATAAATTTCATTTTTCATTCGGTGACATTAGGGGCATGCACTATTTGGATTAAACCGAAAAAGCAAACCAAATTAAATCAAATTTTAATTTGAATTGGTTTTTTGGATTCTTGATTTGATTTTGAATTTATAATTTATTTTGTTTGGTTTTTTGGTTTAGTTACGGATTTAGAAAATCGAAAAAACCGAATTATATATATATATATATATATATATACAAAAAAAATTAAGTTGGAGTTAACCACTTTTGTCCCTTTTTAGTTATTTTCATTATGATTTAGTTTATTTTCTTATATTTGGACATCTACAATTGATATACTTTTATGTATTGTGTTTTAAATTTTACTTCTGATTTATATTATATATATATATA
>NC_028637.1:86509257-86509974 GCF_001406875.1 Solanum pennellii
TATATATATATATATAATATAAATCAGAAGTAAAATTTAAAACACAATACATAAAAGTATATCAATTGTAGATGTCCAAATATAAGAAAATAAACTAAATCATAATGAAAATAACTAAAAAGGGACAAAAGTGGTTATATATATATATATAATTTTTTAAAAATTGAAAATATAACTTTGTTATGATTCTAATTATTGACATAACCAATTAACCAAATCGAAAAAATCCAAATCAAAAAGAGAAAAACAAAACCAAACCAAATTTATTTTGGTTCGAATTGGGTTACACTTCTTCAAAACCAAAAAACCAAAAATCAAACCGAATAGTATAAAACCGAACCAAAAAATCGAATGTACACCCCTAGGTAACATACTTGGCAAAAAAGGATAAGAAAACAAATAGATTCACTCTCTGTCTTGCCTCTGTCAATCTCGCCCCCTCTCCCAATCTCACTCGTCAAATATACAAATACATATGTATACCAGTTACTTATATACATATACAATTCGCTTCTCTCAAATCTTTGTCCTCTCTCATTCGCCTCTCCCAATCTCACCCGCCTCTCTCGTCCACTCTGAATCTCACTTGCTAGATTTACAAATACATATGTATACCAATTACATATATACATATACAGTTCGCTTCTCTGCATTCTTTGTCCTCTCTCGTTCGCCTCTCCCAATCTCACCCGCCTCTCTCGTCCACTCTGAATCTCA
>NC_028637.1:86510873-86560233 GCF_001406875.1 Solanum pennellii
TATATATATATATATATATATATATATATATATATATATATATTATTATCTTACAGATACACATATTCAATTTGCCTCTCCCCACTCTCTGTCCTCTCTCGTTCGCCTCTTCCAATTTCACTCGCTTCTCTTTCCTCTCACTTCGAATCTTACTTGACAGATATACAAATACATATGTATATTAGTTAAATATATATAATTATTTGATAGATATACACATACAATTTGTCTCTCTCCACTCTCTATACTCTCTTGCTCGCCTCTCTCCTCCCTCTCCAATTTTGTCCGTCTCTTTCCTTGCTCTAACATGTAGGTACAAATCGTAATTAACAAAATATATCTATAAAACATAATTAAGTTATTTTTAGTGGCTAAATGCAAAAATTTTGCACTAAAAATAATAAATAAAATAATTTATTACATCATTCTTAATTATTACTCCCTCCGTTTCAAAATGACGACCTACTTTGATTTGGAACGGAATTTAAAAAAAGAAAGAAGACTTTTAAATCTTATGGTTCTAAATTAAAGTTATGCCAAATGTGCCAAAATATCCTTTTATTTTGTGATCATAAACATGCCACGTGGAAATTTAAGATTAAAGTGTTGCCAAAAAAAGAAAAGGATCGTTCTTTTTCAAACATACTAAAAATAAAATATGATCATTCTTTGTGAAACGGAGGAAATACTACAAGTTATCTAATGTTTGAAAGAAAATGAAAAAGAAGTCCATGTGGCAGTCCATTGTCTATGTGAACATGCGATCCGACACACGTAAAAATATGATCAAATAAGCATAACATAATTATTAAAAAAAGAATATTTGGTGAGAATTTGAATATATTAAAGTGGTCAATGGTGTAACCCTAAAGACCAAATTATTAGCTGTATTTGTTCGAAAATTGTCTATAATTTTATATATATTAAAATGGTCAAAACCTTCAATGAGGTTGCTGAGCTACTAATCGATTCAAAATAATCTAGAAATAATTTCACTTATAAAAATATATATTACAAATTTTACATCAATTTCTCTCTTTTAAAAAGTTATATTTGAAGACTAACTCCCAATTGCTTTACATAGAAAATATCACAACTTTACAAATAATAATAGATTCGAACTTTGATACTTAATTTCTTTCTTTTAAAAAGTTGTATTTAAAGACTAACTCCCTATTGCTTTACATAGAAAATATTACAACTTTATATTACAAATAAAAATAGATTCGAACTTGATAATTAAAGTCATGATTTGGGTTAAAGAAAAAATTCTTTTGGTCAAAAAATTTGATCAGAATGATATTTATTTATGTTATTGTATCTTTTTAAATATCTTTATCCATATAATTTTAATACATTTTAACTATATAAATGAAAAAAATTAATTTATTTTAAAATAAAAAAGATATCGTAATTTTTTTTAAAATTCTGACTAAATTTTCTAGCTATTTAATGTCATGTATCAAAATTTTGATGTCAAATAACTAAATATTTCATACTTGTTTTAATTCCCTATTTCTGCAAATCAATATTATATGATTCATTATTTATTACTCCGTATAATTTAAGTCGTGCAACTTTATTAATCTACTCCAAATTATTTACGTTAGTTGCTAAGTTTTTTATATGTTCTTTTCTGTATTTGAATTAGGTGTACTCGATATGAGCATCTTTCAAAAATCCTCTATCTATCTTCACGAGATAATGAGAGAAGATCGATATATACTTTATCCTCTTATAAAATTTCACTGAGATTGTTGTTATTGTTTTTCTTATTTACATCATTCCTTTCTTTTAACTATTTTCTAATGTTTTATTTTAAAGATCCGGGATATAAACAAGTCTCTTGAACTTTGCCAATTCTTTTTATACCTAAATCAAAGATAGTATTTAAATATTTATTGAACAACTAAAAAGAAGCAAATTTAGTCAAATACAAATTTTTATTTTTTTGATTATAATTTTTTTTTTTTAAAAAAAGGAGGGAACCAGTTGGTTGAGGATGATGGGAATGAGACCACAAGACTTAACCGCGTATGGTCCCATGAAAGGGAATTGAATTCGCAGCGCATGGAAGAAGATGCCTATGTTGCCCCACTTATCTTCTCTTTTTAATTCTAAAAAGATCGTTTGGTTTATCGGATAAAGTTATTTTAAATTTTAATCACAAGTTTGAAACTGATTTTATTTAATTTGAGAGAAATGAGATAAAATAATATTATATTAGACGAAATTCTTTTGTCACGATTCAAAAGTCGAGATCATGAGAAGACACATTTTGAGAATATTAAAATTGTGTGAGAGCCGAAAGAACTGACATATATGGGACTCCCGAAGGAAAGTCAGGCCACAAAAGATAGAAAATAATAGCAAAAATTCCCAGAACTTGATAGCACAAGTATAAAGAACATATAATACAATTCTAGAATCTGAAATACTTCTCAAGTCTTTGTAAGACAAGTAAAAGACTTCTAATGATAGATAGAAATTAGTGGCGATCCGAAAAATAGAATCTCACAACAACTCCGAAAAAAGATAAATCGGTTGGATCCAATCAACCACTACAAGGATCAAGGAATAACAAAAGTAGGTGGTGAGTACAATCAGAATTTTCAAGATTAATATTGAGATTAAGTTTATTCTTAATTGAGAAAATGAACAAATATATCTCCGAACTATCGTAAACGGTACACAAATATCTTCCGTCATACTTTTCAAACATTGGTACCAAAATCGGAGCATATCTTCCCTGCTCTAATTGTCCCTAATTATTCTTCCGTTAGAGTGAAGGGAAAATATGCTCTAATTTTTGAACGGAAGAAATATCAATGTCCAAAAAGTATGACGGACTATATTTGTATACCATTTATAATAGTTTAAGAGATATATTTTTTTCCCCCTAAATGATAGAAGATATAAATTTATAGCTTAAAACAAATAAGATATAATTTTAATTACAACTTAATTCTAAAATATTATACTTTCCCCCACGTACCAAAAATCCCTAAAATTACGCCACAAACCCAAAGATAGTACTAAATAATATGGTAATAATAATAAAGATAAAAAAGGTAGTTGTTTGAAGCTTTGCTTTGTTCACCAAATTTGGTGATGTGAATAACAAACCAAAGGAAGTTTCATCTGTCCCCTAACTTATTTGGAACTTACCCGTTCAAAATTTTCAATCAAAAAATTTCGAAGTGTCATTTTCCGTTTCAAAATATTTATCATGCTGTTTAAAAATAATTCTCTAATTATTTATTAATTTAAAATTTTAAGATGATAATTAAATAGACATTTTATTATAGAATTTGGGAATCTGATTTCAAATTAATTTTTGTTTTATTTATATATTTTATGAACAGCATCTACAACATAAAATTATTGCAACATAAAGTATGTATATCGTTATACTAATAATAAAAATATAATTTATAGCAACAATATTTTTAAAATAATAAAAATAAAATTTATTGCCCGATACGTATATTTTTATGCCCCAAATTATAGGGTGTATGTCCTGTGAATCTACTCCTTTCGTTTGCGCCCTTGAGTATTTTTAATACGCTCTCTCCTCAAGACTCGTTTAAAAATGCTTTTGGAAACACTGATAAGGAAAATTTTAAATTTTATGTTCCGAAAAATGTATGTAATATATAAAAAATGTTCTTTGCGTTTCATGATCTTCGTAATAAAATTGAAAAGCCACTAAAGATATACTTTGTGTCATTTTTTTTGTTTACTCTATCTCTCAATACTTGGTTGACGTAAAAAAATTGAATTCCCCTACGAACCAATTTTCTTCAAAAATATATTTTTCTTTTGGAATAAGTTTCTTATATATTGTTTTGTTTTTAAAACATGGAGTTGAAAGAAATATTTATAGTAGGTCTACCAAAATTTATGGTTTTCGAGCAAAACTTGGTTCACACTACCAATTATAATATTAATATGAAGGTGCAAACAACTCTAATTTCTCACTTACTAGTAACAAATTAGAACTACTTCAATAAAAATTCCAGCTAATAGTAGGTTGGAACTCAAAATTAATTACAAAATATAAACGATTTCAATGCTAAGAATCTTAAAAATTAAATCGACAGAGCTAAAAAATTTGATCTGACGACTTTAATATTGATACCAACTTTGAAACTTGACTAATTCAGATTCGCATTAGAAACCAAGTACTACTTCTAAGTAAAATACCCTTTACAAAAGATAATTTTATTCGCAATACTCGAACCAAATAATATTTGGTTTAAATCATATCATCAAAAGATTATGCAATCTTGATTGTCAATAATCAATAAGATACTCCCAAGATTTTGAAAAAAGAATTAAAATGTGAGGTAAGTGTACTTCAACTGAATAAAGAAAAGCATATTTTAAAAAAAATTAAATTAACTTTCCATCTGTACATACAATCTCCATAAAAAGGTAAACAAGGGTGGTGTAAAGTGTAAAGACTAAAGAGATTCTCCAAAAGGGAACTTTTCACTTTTTTCAAGTGCCTCGTGATATCATAACTATGTCATTTGTATAAGATTCTCCACTCATTTTCTTTCATTATCGTGTAAAAAACTATTTTTTTTTTTAATATAGCCAAACCCATATACTCTAGTTGTCAAGGCGTGTGTTGGAAATTACCTTTTACCAAACAATCCACTAAAATAATAATAACTAAACATTATTATTTTTACCAATATAAATATCAGAAGTACATGTGTTTATATATGCAACAACTTCTCAATCAATATGACCAAACAAACGACGGTTTGATTGGATATATAGATTAATACTCACTCCGTTTAAAAAAGAATGACCTAGTTTGACTTGAAACGGAGTTTAAGAAACGAAAAAAGATTTTTTAATCTTGCGATTTTAAATTAATGTTATGTCAAATGTACCAAAATGCTTTTTAATCTTGTGGTCTTAAACATGCCACGTGGAAAGTTAAAGTTAAAAGTGTTGCCAAAAAAGAAAAGAGATCATTCTTTTTAAAACAGACTAAAAAGGAAATAAAGTCATTTTTTTAAACGGAGTGAATAACAATTTTTTCACTATTCATAGAAGACTTAAAATTTCATTATTAATACATTCAGATAAAAATCTGCATATACTCTACACTCTCTAAACCCCACGGGTTTCATTGTTGTTTGTTGACAAAGAAAAAGTAATGTGAACAATGTGATTTTACTATATGTATTGGGATTGGAGAATCGTACACTGCAAAAATACAGTTATAGTGATCCCTTTTAGACTGTCCCTTGTTGACTCATATTTCTTCTTTTCAAATGTACAGAAGTAGAGTTACTTGTCCTAACCAACAACGGTTATTGATTTTAGTAAAATGATCAAATAATTATGGTTAGTAGCTAGGGACAAAAAAGCTACAATTAGATCTAGTTATGGATTCTTACTTATCCTTGTTTCTTAGGTAGGCATATCTAATTCAACTTTTTTGTATTCCTTCATGTGTGATATAAAAATTGTCAAATGGGTATTTGGTATTGCTTACCCCATTACCATAACAACATAAGATGCGTTTTTTTAGTATAAATATCTGTCTATGGCCACACAAAATATCTACTTCTAGGCCATAGCAGCCCAGCCAATTAAGAATCAGATAGAGTGTCGTTTTCTTCAAGAATATTGATAGCTACTCCCTCCAATTTGATCAATTCCAGGAAATGGAATGAAATACATGTAGATCTATCACATCATTACCATAACAACAAATTGAGACTCTTCATATTAACAGCAATTATAAACAGATAGAATAATAGTAATGCAATATTCCACTAAGAACACAGTAGAGTATTTGTTTTGAATACAAGCACAAAGCCACTTACCACCAAACTTCCCATAATAGCGATATAACGATGAGTATTGCTAGCAGCTGGATTCCAAATTGGTCCACTCAGAGATTGCCACCTATTGATTACTTAGAAACATAAAAGACCAAAATTGTCAACCAAAACAGCAAGTTGATATTTCCTATTTCCAAATTATGACAGATAGAACAGCTAAATTAAGACACAACAATGAAATCTCTAAAATTGTAATGATACTTTCTATGATTTTCAAAGACTAAGGGCATTAACAAAAGTGAATATCATTAGTACGTGGCGTTCTTTGTACAAAATGATTATCCAAAAGGATATCTGAAATTCTTGATGAGTCACTAGGGTCTGCATCCTCAAGGATGTTTCTGTATGTAAGATAATGCACAATTGGCAGTTAGTTTTCTGAGTCAGAGAGAAGGAAACCTTCATGTATCAGAATCTAAATCAATGGAAGAACTAGCACACCGTCTTCCATAACGGAGTCAACTCTCGAATCTAGTGGAGAAGCTTATGATGGACTAGTCCCACTCCCACCGTTTATCACGGCCAGTCAGCGGATATATCCTACCTTACAAAATGAAGAGGAAAGAGGGTTGACTTTCCTCTAGAAAAAAGGTTCCTTCAGTAATTTTGTACACCTGCACTATTTCCCTCAGTCTGCTGCATAGGTTGTAGCTGCTTGCCTACAAAAACATGGTATTTGTTAGAGACTCCGAAAACTAGAGAGGCATTAGCTTTCTCTAACCATTTTAGATAGCCGTGACAAATTGCAAGTCGTAACACATTGTTGTCAATACAAGAGAGTACAATTCCAGAGGGAATACAAAAGCAGTTTAACACCACAGAGATAAATTCTCTATAACTTTTGTTATATTACCAAGCAACCTAGTTATGACGACACAAAAATATTCCTTTTCAACTGTAACACCACTAAACACTTTCTTATGCAATTTGAGAGGTATATTATAGATAAAATAGAATTCTATTTATCTCTCTGAGACCTAATTATTGAAAACAAACCTGGATATGAATATAGCACTCATATAAACAGACATGGACAGACAAATACCTGATTGGCCTGCAAATGAATAACAATTCGAATTATAGTTGCTTCCACTATTGGCAATGGAGGTTTGTGGTAGGATATTATTCACAGGAAATTGGGCTGTGATGTTCATAGGTGGTGGACATCCCCCAGATTCAACCATTTGAAGTAAACTTGGCTGTTCAACCAACGGAAAGGAATGATCACGTGCCTGTTCCACAAGCCAACATAAACATTAGCAACCAGAAAAATGACCTAGATCAATAATGCCTCAATCCCCATCTAGTTGGGGTTGGCTATATGAATACCAATACCAATAAATCAACTACACCATAATCCCAAGCTACTTGGACTCAGCTATATGAATCCTCTACGAATACAGAGATCAGCAAAGTCTCAAAAAAGATATCCTTCATTGTTCAAACAAGCACCAGAAGTATAGGTTTGACGCATTTCACTCGCATATATATACACCAAAAAGGAACACCTTACACATGAAAGTTCATAAAACCACCACAAAATATTAAAAATCAAAATAGAACCACATTTTCTAAATCATTCTTGTGATAAAACTTTCAAATTTAACCATACCGAGAAAAAAGCGAGCAGAACCCTCATTCAACTACTCAGCAAGAAACTGATGACTATGTTTCACAAAGGGTAAGACATTATTCTCTCCAATGTGATTCAATCAGTATTTTGACTTGAGGACTAATTATCTTGGTCTGAAAAAGATATATGCAACTGCTTTTCAAATATGTCCCAATTCAACACAACTTCTACACCAGAAAAAGAGGCATTGTTCCCATAAGATGAGCAACAATGACAACCTCAAAATCTTCCAAAGCCAAGCTACTAGGAAATTGACTTGAATTAGAGATAGAATAACGATCACGTAAAATTGGATACGAAGCTGTAGAAATGGTGTACATCCTGGAACTGACAAAGATAGAAACTGTTATTAGGTTGAAACAGTCATCATTGCCATTAAAAGAACCCAGAAAAGATATTAGCAGAAGACATATTTTCAATCATTTTCAACTGCCTTAATGAAGCGTTCCTAGCCTAATAGATGAAGAAAGAAATGAGGATGAATTTTACACTCCAGAAACCCGCAAGCAAAAGGACAAGAACACGCTGGAAAAGATAACACAACCTTATGATATAATCATATAAATCCCATTTTTCCGGCAACTACATACAGCCCTTTTAGAAATAATATTCCATGGTTTTCCCTCTTCTCTTTTTTGTTTTTTTGGATCAAGCATTCTATAGTACTCCTTGTCACATCTTCAGTAAATATTTAGCAGAAAATCTGACATCAAGAGGTAGCATATTCTGCACTCATTGAAGGAGGACGTGCAATAAGTAACAATCACATGCTAATTAAGATAAATTTGTCTGCCTCTACCATCTCTAAATGGAGATCACAGAAAAGAACTAAAGAATGCTGGACAAAGCCAAGGAGATGCAGTAGCTGAACTACTTTGATGTGGGAGAAGGGCCACTGTCAACATTTCCCATTTGCTTTATGCAGACGATACCATGATTGTCTGTGAGGTAGACAGAAATCAGGTGCATTATCTGAATCCAACCCTCCTATTTCTCTTTCGTGCTGAAAAATGTTGGATAGGGTGCAGGACCAGAAGCCTTACTGTTGATGACCTGTTGTTAAATACAAACTTGTCAATGGAAAGAAATAGCAAGTTGGCAGTGAATGACACACGGGGTCATATAGTTGGCAGCAAAAGGTATTTGTCAAAGGGCTGCTGCTGGTTGTTTCTTCATGGGCACCATGGTTGTGCTTTCCATTGCTGATCGTTGGCAGGAGTGTTCACACCTGGAAGACTATTGCTGGAGTTATTATTGTTATCCTGGCGAGGAGTTCAGCTTGTCTGTTGTGCTACAGCAGCGTTAATAGGAGTTGATAGCGGCTTCTTGTCTTCCTCATGCTTAAGGAAAAGCTCATGGATCCAGAAGCTTTTCATAATGCACTTCATAAGAAATTGTAGAATCTCGAGCAGAAATGGCAGCAGACCAAGATCCTCAATTTCATAATGCAGAGAGTTCTCAAAATTCAGATCTAGTCACCAAGAATTTTAACAATGAGTTTCAGGTTTGTACAGGCACACCAGCAGTTGCAAGCTCATCACAAAGTGATCAAACTTGATGAAGATAATCTGTGACTGGATGAGAGTCTTTATGGAAGCGAGATGATCGGTCGCGCAAGCTGAAGATTCTTGTTTGAGATTTCTTCACATAAACAGTATACAAAACATTCAGGCAGCTTTTGCAGAGACTGCCACAGCAATAATGGGGGCAAGTGTAGGATCAACAGAGGCCAAGATAGCATTTTGTATTTACTGATCTTGGCGATACCAAGGAACAAACTCAGGGTTATCAACATGTTGATTGTTTTGACAGATGGAGCCATTGAGACACCCATAGAGATCATGACCACACATAAGCATTGAAACTTGAGCTTTCCACAGGGAGAAATTGTGACTGCCTGTTAATTTTATGGGCAATTGGGTAACAGGATTGAATTGAACAATCGTAATGGCATTGTTGGCTCCATCCGCATTAGTCACAGAAACAATAGGGGCCATTTGGACGAGTAAGCAGGAAAAAAAAGGAGAGGATCAACTTGTTGGAGTTTAGAAGTGCTCTGATACCATAAGGAGAGACGGGCAGAAGATAGGAAAATATACATTTAATATTATTTGATCATATGGCAGTACTTATACAGAATACGTACAGCAACTGTATCAACAAGATAAACTTGAAAAGATAATTACTATCGAAACAAAGCCTAAATAGGAGGAGCGAAGGACAGAGTTACAAAAATTTCCTAAAGACTAGGAACTACAAGATTAGAAGTCTACAGCAGTAAGGATCTTGAGTCAGCAGGTAATCATCTGTTATTAGAAATTAGTTATTTTCACCTATATGATGAAAATCTCTGATCTCTATACACAAATCTGGTTGTCTGGGCATTAGAAATTTAAGATTGCATAGCAGAAGTCTTCTGTGGAAGTGGTTATGGAGATACAATACTAAAGATAAAACCTTATCGAGGACGGTGATCAATCAAAGATATCATTGACGGGGCACTGGAGTAGTAAACCAGTAAGTTCTTCTTTTGGGTTAGTATTTGGACCAATTATAAAATACTGGGGCGAATTTGCTATGAACATAGGGTTCAGAATTGGCATTGGTAGGAAATTATCATTCTGGAATGATAATTGGCTAGGACAAGGTCCCCCCAAAGACTCATCCATACTTGTTCAGTCTTCCCTCTATACCTGAAGTTACAATTGAGGATGCATGGCATCAACATGGATAGAAATTAGAATCTCTTATAGAAGATTGCCGAATGACTGGAAATTGGGAGGCTGGTTGAGATTCTGAAGACACTAGAAATCTTTTAGTGTGTAAGGAATGTTGAAGATTCAATGGTGTGGAATGGACAGCAACAAAAATTTACAATAAGTTGTGTCTTTCATCTTATATCAGACACTCATCACACTGTTGCCAATTGATCTTGAAAATTAATTGGAAAATCAAGGCTCTATTCAAAGCGGTCTGTTCCACATGGTTAGTGGTCAGGCAAGCATGTTTGACACATGGAAAATTTAGACAATTCAAATTAAACATGTTCCATTGAAGCTTTTTGAGATTGGAATTGCTGGAATGTTGACAGCACCATCAGGAAAATCTGGAAGATGATACCTGCTGTAATTTTTTGGATTGCCTGGAATGGAAGGAACAGAAAATGTTTCGATGGACTATTAACTCCTTCCGATTCTCTTGATGCCTCTTGCATTAATAGTTGGGTCAATATATCCCCTGTTCGCCTAATAGTTTTTTAAGCTTCATTAGCTCCCTAGTCTTAATCTAATCATATCTACTGGAGCTAACAATCATATTTATGTCACTTTTTTGCATCTTCTTGATAGCATTAATGAAGCCAAATACTTCATCCCCCCCCCCCCCAAAAAAAAAAAAAAAAGAACTAAGGTTTGCTTGGGTTTAAGCACAGAGATGAAATGGTTTTGAGTGAAGAAAATACTAAAGAAAAAAAAATATGAATGCAAGAAAAATAACTTTACACATAAAGAATAGTTATTTGAACAAAAGAATTGAAAAACTACAATTATCCTAAATATATGTGATAAAAACCATGTCAATAAAGTGCAGGAACCATTTTAATTTATAATCTAGATGTGAAGGAGAAGGTTTAAGTTTTTAAAGACCAGTTACTCACACAAAAATCTAATTGCACATACTTAATCACTAAAAAATTCATTCATAACATTTTGTTAAAAACTAAAACATCATTTTGGTAGGCTATATAAAGTCTAACGATACCCTGATAAACCCACAACCCATTGCCAATTAGGAGCATGACGAAGAACTAAAGCACCAACTAAACAAGGTGAGCACTAGTAGCATTTCAACTAGCTTAAGAACATTTTTGTTTTGATAAAGGTAATCAGCACAAAGTGTGCTGGCAGCTGTATTAACAAAAATTAAGTCTGAAGCCTATTATAGATTCATACAAGGCTTCCAAAAACTGTAAGATGGATTCGGTATCAGGGTCACAAATTTCTTTATGCCAAAAATAAAAATAAGAAATACAGTGCATCTTTACTTTTAGTATGGAGTTACTCTTGTCTTCAAAACATCAACTGTTCCTTCCTTCCAAATAGTCACCATATACAAGCAAGAATAGCCCTCCACCACTTTTTTGTCTTACCGTTCCTCCAACATGATTCCATGATTTCAATAAATCAAGAGTGTTATCAGGTATTGTCCATCTCAATTTCACTAAAGCCAGGAAAAGATGCCACAGCTGGGAAGTCAACTAGCTTAAGAACTTAAAAAAGGAGTTAAAGCACTAAGAAGGTAAGACACACTAGAATATAAAATGTGATTATAGGGCACTATTTCTCATGATAAACAGTGCCTTCCCATTCATATTCTGTCAATGTTACAGGATTTTCAACAGGAAGTAAACTTAATTAACAACAAATACGCCTTAATCCCTAACAAGTTGGGGTCGTCTATACGATTTTCACGGATCAAGTCGCTCCATTTGAGCTCATCTCATATACAACAGAAATAAGAAGAAAAAAATTACTAGAAGTTCTCTATATTTTCTACTGAAAGACTTTGATAGTACTAAAAGAACCCTAGAAAACATAGTAAGTAAACTTAGCAACTTCCCACAATTTCCAACTACAAACAATTTTAATGCATGAATTTTGTGAGAAATTTAGGAAAAGAATATTATTGAATTGTATTGTGTCTACATTATTACATTGAGACCCTACTTATAGACACTTGAATACAATCTCTTAGCAAGTAGGATACTATTTACTATTCCTGTTCCTATTCCTATTCCTATTCCTATTCTAAATAGGATTGTATAAGCCTATTATCCTAGAAGGAGGATTGGCATGAAGCCGGAAATTTGGAGACACTTTTCACGGATATACATACTCTGGTACTTCAGCAACAAAGTACAATAGCTGAACTATGAACACCTCATGGGTGGAATATTATATTTAGAAGGCACCTCAATGATTGGGAAATTCAAGAGTTACAGAATTCTTCAGCGTCATTGAAAAATTTAGTGGCTTGGAGACAGAGAAGGACAGATTGCAGTGGTTGGGGAACAGTACTGGGACTTATAAAGTAAGTGCAGCATATAGGAAGTTGAACCACCCAATCATGCAGGCATCGAAATAGCCCTGGAAACACATTTGGAAGGCCAAGATCCCAAACAAAGTGGTCTGTTTTGTGTGGTTACTGGCTAATGAAGTTGTGTTGACACAGGAGAATTTGATGAAGAGGGGGTTTACACTGTGTTCAAGATGTTTTTTTTTGTGGGGAAACTGCAGAAACAGTCAATCACTTGTTCATCCAGTGCAAGGTCACTGGCCAATAGTGGAGTCTATTCCTAAGGCTTCAAAATCATCTCACGGGTCATGCGTGGTAGAATTCCAGAGGCCTTGTACAGTTGGGAAGAAGCAAGATTACAAGCAAAGAACAGAAGCAACTGGAGAATCATTCCTGCTGCTATTTGGTGGACTGTCTGGAAAGAGAGAAATCTTAGAGTTTTTTGAGAATAGGGAGAGTAATATGGAACAAGTAAAATTGAATTGCATTTCAAAAAAAAAAGAGTGTGTTTTTGGTGTAATCAGATCTACTCTAATGACACTGTCTCTATCATTGATGTTTTAGACTCATTATAGGGATAGGACAGTGCCTTTAGAGTTCATTATGTAAATATGGTTCAGCACAACCCATGTACTGATTTAAAGAAATAGAAACAATTACCAATCTAAAAAAAAAAAAGATTGTATAAACCTATTCCTATTTAATAGGATTGTATATAGCTATTCATGTTCTAACACTCCCAATCACACTAGCTTGTTACAAGTGTTATCAAATCCCAAACAATTCATGTACCTAGCTTGTTACAAATGTTATCAAAACGAGGACCGATGAGGGGCTTGGTGAGATATCTGCAAGTTGATCAGTCGACTTCACAAAATTGACCGTCAATCTCAGTGTGCTTGTCTTCTCATTAAATACTGAATTTGATGCATAATGTCAGTCAATCTCAATCTGCTTAATCTTCACATGAAATAATGAATTTGATACATAATGCCGATAAAACATCGAGGGATAAAATTACAGTGTTGAACTTCCCAACCCAACCTTGCAAAGACTGTTTTCAGACCAAAGAGTGACTCACATAATCGACATAGAAGGCTAATAAACTCCCCCTAGCAACAAAGTGCTCAAAATCTAGTATAAAGTATATGGATCATGTTGGAATCAATAAATGAGTCGATATTTAACAAGAAAGTCACCGAAAAATTGGCCGGAACATGCTCATATACTGGAGTATTAGATTTGATGGCTGAAAGTGGTCACAATCTAATAAATAAATTATATGGGTAGGGTCGGAATGATCGCACGACCCAACTAGAAAATAGAAATTATATAGGAAAGGTCATATTGATGGCACGACCCTATTGAAAAATAGAAATAATATGGGTAAGATCGAAATGATGGCAGGACCCTACTAAAAAAAATAATTATACATGTATGGTTGGAATAATGGCACAACCCTACGCAAATCAGATTTGAGGAGTCACCGAAAAGACGAATGAAACTATGCAAATCAAATATGATGAGTCACTGAAAGACATGATATTATGCAACTCAGATATGAGAAAGTAGTTCCGAGAAATCCACGATACAACACAAATTAAATATGAAAAGTAGTGCGGAGAGATGCACGGTGCTACGCAAATAAGATATGCAAAAAAAGGTAGTCACCGAAAGGATGGCAAGGTGCTACACAAATTAAATATGAAAAGTAGTCACCAGAAAGATGGCGTGGTGCTACGCAAACTAGAATGAAAAAATAATCACCGAAAAGATGGCACGGTGCTACACATATTAAATATGAAAAAAGTAGTCACTAAAATGATGGCACGGTGCTACGTAAATTAAATATGAAAAAGTAGTCACCGGAATGATGGCACGGTGCTACACAAATTAAATATGAAAAAGTAGTCGGTGGAATGATGCACGGTGCTACACAAATTAGATATATGAAAGTAGTCACCGGAATGATGGCCGAACGGGCGGCACATATGGATAATAGCCGCCCGCCGGCAGTGGAAGCTCTTACCAAGATCTTCGAGGCTCTAATACCATGTGAGGAATATTGAAAAAGAATATTATTGAATTGTTGTCGTATCTACATTATTACATTGAGACCCTATTTAAACTAGAATACCAAGTAGGATACTATTTACTATTCCTATTTCTATTTGTATTTCTATTCCTATTCTAAATAGGATTATATGAACCTATTCCTATTCTAATAAGATTGTATAAACATATTCCTATTCTAATAGGATTGTATAAACCTGTTCATGTCCTAACAAATTTAATGAATGATAATCATCCAACATAGAAATTAGCCAGAACGGCCAGGGGATGAAGCAAATATAACTATCACTTCCAAAAGAAAAAAGAAAAGGTCAAATATTATCTCAAAGAAGAAGAATTGAAGAAACTGTGACAATACAATCAATGAGGGCATATAAGGTGTCACCAACTAAAACACAAAGCAGAATCTGACTAACCTTCTCCTGCTGGTAATTAATTTGTATATGGGAGTTGTTGCTATGACACAGTATGTCGGCTGGCATCACATTACTTTTTAATACTTTTGGACAGGCAAACTCATTGCCACTGTCATTAGATGATGCCTCATGATACATATAACTGAGAGCTGATCTGAGACGAACTACTCTCTGAGAATAGTACATCTTAGTTGCAAGTGGATGTGGAACATCTGGAGGTAAACAACACACAAAGTACCACGTAAATATTAGCACTAGAAGTTAAGGAAAAGACAATGTAGCAAAATAACTCACAAAATAAATCACCATGAGCATAAAAGAAGTGACCTTCGAAAATCTTTTTGACTACAAAAGTTTAGGACTGTCTTTATAATATGAAAATGAAGGGTAGCTATGAACAACTGAAAGAAAGATGTGACTACTACCTTCAGCCTTTGAACAAAAATTTTGGACTTGAGTGGCAATTTTAACTGCAACAGCACGACTACCAGTATTGTCACTGCCAGCGGTTGACCTTTCTTGATGATCCTCACCTGAAACTTCACAATAGAAACTATAGATGAGCCACTTTAAACAATGAAAAGCTGACCGAGAAAGAAACACCCTCTATTTTTTCTTAAAAGTGAATTAAGAATTTCAGAGAAATGGTTTCAAATCACCAAATTAGTCTTCTCATGTGCTGTCTTGATAGCCTTTGAAGGTAATATCTGGTTTTTCCTTCATCCCAAGAATAAGACACCCCAAAGAAATGTACAGCAAATATATTACATGAAGTACTCTTCTACCACTCAAAAAGTTTGACGATGCAAATTTTGAATCAAATTTTTCTACACAATATGCACAAAGTGAAGCCTAACAAAATGTCCTTGTAAAACAAAGAAGGATGTGCTGAATAGAAGTAGATTTCTTTTCCTTTTCTCCTTTGATAACACCAAAAAAAGAAAACAACTGCAAAGACCGCTAGGTTATTCTTTAGAAGTGGTTCTCCGTTTTGCATGTGATCAGCTTCGAATGCTCCATTATACTTGCTTGCAAAATCTGAAGTCAATCGGACGTTGTTTGGTTCAACTTTGATAAAGATTTCATTTAGAAAATTAACATTACGAGTTTTTTCTTTAAAAAAAGACTTCATTTAGAAAATCCCGGTATTGTAATTTGAGATTTTGAAGTCGTATAGGAAAAACGTGCTCCATTTGCTAATTAGAATGTTCTATTAGGTTCGTATTATTTTTGTGACCCATAAGAACTTAGGGAAGTGATTTATAGTCCAAGGGATGCCTGACATAAGTTTCAAATGAGCGCACACAATACCTAACTCCAATGAGAATAACGCGCAATCTATAATGAATATGGAAAAGTGCAAAAGATGAAAGTTGTAGTCCTTTAAGTCTAGTTTCAAATGCATCAAATTGTTTATCAATCACAGTTATGCAGAAACAAGTTATGAAGGATTTAGTGAAAGGTGTCTAGAAGAAAAATAGGGCATGTAGGCGGAGAAAGGCTGGGAAACTATAAGGTCTCGTAGGAAAAAGACAAAACGTATATGGGTCTTCAGATACAACATGTGAAGGTCATGGTACAACCCGCCAAAGCACTTAGGTTGTGTTAAAGGAACACGGACAGCACCACTTGTTTTGTGAAATTTTGAGCTCAAGCTTGAGAAAAAAATTGGAAGGAGCTTGGGGATCATCCTACCAACTAAGTATGGAACAATTTGAGATTCTGGTGGTAGTACTTTAGGGATTTCAGCACTATCAAGTTTGGGACTATCAAATGCTCTGTTTGTGAACTTTGGGAAAGTGCTTGGTCACAGTATTATGTTGGATGTGAGGTAGGGAGATTTGAACTACTACTTACTTGCTTCCATTAACTAAGCATGAAATAACCAATATGAACTTGTTATGATAACCCTTAATATAATGTAATTGAATATTAAGATATCGGATTGTTTACCTAATATGGGCTATTTAGGAAGTACTCAATATAATGTTGTGAAATATTTGGGATATATGGAGATTTATTGTTTACCTAATATGGGCTATTTAGGAAGTACTCAATATAATGTTGTGAAATACTTGGGATATCCATGGAGATTTATTGAGTTAGGTTTGGGACTCCTCTGTTGAGATAGTAAATTATTGTTTTTGATTATTTGTAAGATGGTTGGGCCACAGTTACCCTTATGATTAATTAGCAGTTGTCTCCTTTTATTAGAGCTTTTATGCTTCAAATTGAGTCCTGACACTTGTGATATTAGATTATATTGGCTTGACTGTCATATTATTTATGGTGAGGTTGGGTCTTGATATAGTCATACATGATGTTTTATGTTATTTATGAGAAATATAGAAGAAGAATTATTGAATTGTTGTGTCTACATTATTACACAAAGACCCTATTTATACACACTACAATACAATCCTTTAACAAGTAGGATACTCTTTACTATTCTTATTCCTATTCTAAGTAGGATTGTATATATCTATTCCTACTTATAGTCTTATTCCTATTCTAAGTAGCATTATATATACCTATTCTTATTCTAACATTGTTGTTATGATTCATATATGCTGTCTTCGGGTGTATAAGATGATTGGGCCAGAGTCACCCTTCACATCCCGATGAGACTTTGCATAAGACGTCAGGCCAGAGCCACCGTTCGCAGCCGGAATCGTAGGACGATTGAGCCAGAGTTACCCTCTGCAGTTTTGAGGTTTTATTTTTGTTGATTATTAGTAAGATAGTTGGAGTTACCCTCCGCAGTTCCAAGATTGTGTTGATTATTTGTAAGACATTTGGGCCGGTATTACCCTCCGCAGTTTCGAGGTTTTATTGTTGTTGATTATTTAAAGATGGTTGGGCACTCCACAGTTCTGGGGTTTTATTGTTGTTGATTATTTGGTCTAGCCATGTGAGTCGGAGAGGGCCTATTATTAAGTTGTGCTCTGACGATGAGATCCTTGGATATATTATCTGTTGTGCAGATTTGAGATACTAATATCTGTTCCATACTTATGATGTTGAAAAATGTTGGCAACATTGTTATTAATAGAGTAATCCTCTGAAGTCTAGTGAGACTCCAGTTTGGCTGCAGGTTTTACTTTTCATGGCACGTCGGGCATTTCTTGGTCCTATTTGTGGTCATTTCTCAACGATGTCGAGTCAAACTGCAAGCTGTTCATTGTAGAGTTTATCTTTTCACGATACATTTTACTTACATAGTTGGCTTAAGCCCGATGTTGTATTTTGAAAACCCTTCACGTGCTCCATGAATAGTATGAGTTGGGATGCGTGCAAGTTTTGGTTTCATTCTCTATTCTGAAACACTTTTATCAGATTCTTCATTTATATTACTTCTCCTAGTTAAACTACTTCTTTGATAAAATATTTTCAAACTTACTTTTCAAAAAAACAGGAGATCGCTTGGAGACAAAGGTCAAGTATCCAATGGCTGAAACAGGGAGACAAAAATATAAAGCTTTTTCATAGAATTGCTACTGCAAATAGAAGGTTCAATTCTATAGATCAACTAAATGTGGATGGCACTGAAATAAATAATCCTAACAGTATTAAAGAAGCGGTGCAGAGTTTCTACAAAGCTATATAAAGAGACTGAGCAATGGAGACCAGATCTAAATCTACATGGAGGAACAAAAATTACTGTCGAAGAACAGGCATGGCTGCAGAGACCATTTGAAGAAGAGGAAATCATGAAATGCCTTAACATGTGTGCTATGGAGAAGGCTCCTGGTCCAGATGGTTTCCCAATGGTTTTCTTCAAAACTATCTGGGTTCCACACCAGCCAAACTTTTGAGAAAAGCTTCAATGCAACCTTCATAGCATTAATTTCAAAGAAACCAGGTGCCACAGAGTTAAAAGACTATAGACCTATTAGTTTGGTAGGGGGATTTACAAAATCATAGCTAGAATTCTCGCTGAGAGGCTCAAAACAGTGATAGATAAGCTAGTCAACAACCATCAGATGACATTCATAAAGGGAAGACAAATAATGGATGCTGCATTATTAGCCAGTGAGTGCATAGATGCAAGAAGGAAGAATGGTATTCCTGGAATAATGTGTAAGCTTGACATTCAAAAAGCTTATGATCATGTGATCTGGGACTACCTCCNGGGGGGGGGGGGGGGGATTTACAAAGTCATAGCTAGAATTCTAGCTGAGAGGCTCAAATCAGTGGTAGATAAGCTAGTCAACAACCATCAGATGGCATTCATAAAGGGAAGACAAATCATGGATGCTGCATTATCAGCCAGTGAGTGCATAGATGCAAGAAGCAAGAATAGTATTCCTGGAATAATGTGTAAGGGATAATGTGTAAGCTTGACATACAAAAAGCTTATGATCATGTGAACTGGGACTACCTCCTCAATATCCTAAGGCAAATGAGATTTGAAGATAAATGGGTGAAATGGATGGAAGTTTGTATCAAAACAGTTAGATTCTCTGTTCTTGTGAATGGTGAGCCAATAGGGTTTTTTGCCTCTTAGAGGGGTTTGAGACAAGGAGATCCACTCTCTCCTTTCCTATTTATTTTAGCTATGGAGGGGTTTGACGGTATGATGAGGTTTGCAATCCAAAAGAGATGGACCACACGTTTCGAGATGAACAATAGAATGGGAGAGGGTAAGGAGATATGCCATCTATTGTATGCAGATGACAAAATCATATTTTGTGAGCCAACCGTGGATAAAATTAGGTTTATCAGACTAATTTCGATACTCTTTGAGAGTAATTCAGGGTTGAGAGTCAACTGGGGAAAGAGCAGCCTTTATCAAGTTTCGGAGGTTCCTCAGGTTCAGAGCTTGGCCAACATACTAGGATGCAGAATAAAAAAGCTACCAACCACTTATCTTGGTATGCCCCTAGGCTATAAACACAAAGCACTAGAGATATGGGATGGGATTCTAGAGAAAACTTAGAGGAAGTTAGCTAAGTGGAAGGCCCAGTACCTATCAATGGGGGGTAGATTGATCTTGATAAACTCTGTCCTTGACTCACTACCTACTTATGTGATGTCACTTCTTCCAATCCCAAAAGTGGGGGTCTGGGAATCAGAAATCTTAGGCTGCAAATGAGAGTCCTCTGAAATGGTTATGAAGATACATCAATGAGGATAAGGCTTTGTGGAAGGAAGTCATTGTGTCCAAGTATGGTGAAGCTAGCCCATGGTGCACGGAAATGGTAACTGATACCTATGGAGTGAAGTATGGAGAACAATTAGGAATTTATGACAACTGATACCTATGGAGTGAAGTATGGAGAACAATTAGGAATTTATGACAATTAATGGAAGACAATATTTGTGTTGGCAATGGAGCAAAGACAATATATATATATATATATATATATATATATATGAGATGAAATCTTTAAATAAGAAAAAAAGATATATACATTCACATTATTATAGTATTAACTATTTACCAGTTAAAACTATAGCTTTGACATTTTTGGAGAGATAGGTGGTTTGATCAAACTCCTTTAAAGGAGGCTTTCCCTGACCTATTTCTTATTTGTGTAAACTCTGAGGTGACAATCCGAGAGTGCTGGTCCACACAGGGGTGGGATATCTCTTTTAGGAGGCGTTTAAATGATTGGGAGATAGAGAGGGTAGCCCTGTTACTGGGAAAAATAAAGCAAGTTTCTATTAGCAGTACAGAGGTTGATATACCTCTTTGGAAACACAACGGTAACGGGATATTTTCTGTAAAGAATGCCTACACAAGAGGTCTCCAGGTGACTAATATAAATACTCAATGCAAGTGGAATTATTTCTGGAAAAGCAGCATTCCTACCAAAGTTAAGTGCTTCACTTGGTTGGTTATCAAAAGGGCCTACCTAAACCAAGAAGTGCTACAGAAGAAGAAGAAGAGATAATTGGTTTCTAGGTGTTTTCTGTGTATGGTGAATAAGGAGAAACAAGCACCCATTTTTGCACTGCAAGTACACTGCTCAGTTGTGGAATTTGTTTCTCAAGATTACTGGCTATAGCTGGGCCATGCCTGAGCATACATCAGACCTTCTTAGCTGCTGGATCAGAAGAGGAGGAAGTAAGAGCCAAAAGAGATGGTGGAGATTGATTCCCTCATGTATATGGTGGTCAGTATGAAGGGAGAGAAATGCCAGATGTTTCGTAGATAGGTCCAATCCCATTCATAAAGTCAAATGGAATTGTATTGTATCTTTACTCTTTCTAGACTTGGTTCTTTCTTTCACAAAATGGTCATTCGCTTTAAACTGGTTGAAATAAATAATGTTTTGAGATGTCCACCTAAGGGGTAGTGGCTCATTAGGTGCCTTGGCGTCTCATGAAAACGAGGTGTTACAGCAGTGTTGTGAAAAGCGCAGAAAAGCGCGCTTAAAGCGCGCTTCAAAGCGAGGCGACCCTTGTGCGCTTTTTTATCTTGAGGCGAGGCGATCTGAAAAAAGCTCTCGCTTCAGATGAAGAAGCGAGAAGCGACCCTAAGGCAAAAGCGCAATAAAGCGCGCTTTTAATAAAAGAAGCGACAATTAGGGTTTCTTTTAAAAAAATTAGGTTTTTTTTTAAAAAAATTTGAAATATAACCTTCTCTCTCCTCACGACTCTTCTTTCACGACTCTTTCCCTTCTTTCTCTCCTCGCGACTCTTCTTTCACAATACTTCTTTCCATTCTTTTTCTCCTGACGATCTCGACTTAGGCTGCCTCTCTCTTCAACCTCGACCGCGACTGCAGGTAACTTTTTGTTCATCTCTTTTTTAGCTAATGTTTATTATTTCATCTCTATGAGTTTCTTTTCTCCTGAAATATACAATCTTCGCCTGTGCTTCATCTCTTCATCTCTCTGAGTTTCGACTACTCTAGTTTTTTCTTCTTCTTCTCTTCTTTTCTTCATCTCTGCTGCCTGCTCTGTTTCTAATTACTGACTGCTGCCTCCTCTGTTTTTTTTTTTCAATTCTTTTGCTTTTTTTTTTAATTTTGTGATCAGTCTAGCAGCCTTGTTGAAGAATAGGAGTTTGAATCTTTGTGATTTAATTATGTTTTTGATTTTTTGCTTTATATGTTATGACTTATGAGTATTTTTGCCTATGTAATTTCTTTCAATCTAAGACTATATTACCTCTATTTAGCTATTTAATATTTTTTTATTTTTATACTAAATGTCGCTTTTTTTAAAAAAAGCGCGCGCTTCGCTTCACGCTTCTCGCTTCTGTGAAGCAAGCCCTCGTCGCTTTTTTCCGCTTCTCGCTTCCCAAAACACTGTGTTACAGTAACTTTATGAAGAAATATAAATCTGGCCTTACCGGGAATAGCTTCTCTTGAATTTGCAGACCAACTCTTAGTAACACCATTTACTGCACCAAAATCAGCTAATAGCTGCCGATTTCCCACAATTAGCCTATCAGATGAAGAAAAATGTCATCAATTTATGATATCAAGAAAAAGGATCTTCATTTTCCCAACACAGTTCGAAGAGATTAACCACTTAATTGGGCCTTAATATGATTTTTCTGGTGCATGTATGTCTTTATTGTATCAAAACTAATCAACTGGTAACTTAAACCAGCCAAAACTACCCTATAAAAGAAGCATCTACCTCAATCTTCAAAATGAAATAATAATACTGCATTCTCTTCACATATGAGCCATCATCAATAGGTTTAATGGTTTACACACCAACAGATGGAAAATTATATACTCCAATGCAATGACTGTTTGATTCCAAATGTTTGTACTAACTGAAAGTTAAACTATGCACTCCGAAAGAGGGAGAGGAAAAATGCAAGGCATTGCCTACATCAAGTGATAAGTGCATACATCTTAGAATTTTCTTCCTGGTGCAAGATTGCACCTTCTGAGCAATCTACAGGTCTGGGATTAACCATGGAACTATTTCTCACACTGGCCACATTTAAGTGTGATGAAATTCCTGCAGTTATACGGAATAAACAAGGCAATCAGCATAAGAACCATATGAATATGTAGGTTTTGCAAAATTACTATAAATCAAGCTCGTGACCGCACAGAAATGCTGTAAGGAAATATAGACGGACAAACAGGTAACTTCTTTATCATTTCATTTGGTGAGGCACCCCTTAAGAAATAGAAGCTCCCAGAACTAAAGTTTCACAACCCTCTCTCCCACCTACATCGAAGCATTAAGAAGGGAACATTTTGTCCAAGTATTGGATTTGAAAAAAGAAAAGAAACTAATCTCCATGTTTCATAATGTTTGACTAGACACTGAGTTTAAGAAAGACTTTTGGCACATAACAAAGTAGCCTTAAAACTTGTAGTCTTAAAGGATGTCATGCCATTTTGTAAGATATAGGAGCATCTCATTAACGGTATAATGAGAAGTTAACAAGTTTTCAAATATAGAAAGGCGCCGTTTCTTTTGGAACAAATTGAAAAGGAAATCATGTTATATACAAAAGTATAGAGGGAGTATAAACTTGTAACAACAACTGTGCATTTAATTCATTAAACAATGTTAGGAACATAATAACAATACAAAGGAATCGTTTAGTTGAATGTAGGAATAAATGGATTTTACAATTAAGCTAAATCCTATGGATCATCAGTAAAGTAAGGAAACTGACTACAAGAATCACAAGGAGTGCAAGAAACATGAGAAAAAGAGGACGATACTTTTATCTTTAGGAAAGGAAACAGTTGAATGAAGCTCCTCCGAACAGCATGATGATGCAGCAAAACCATTATCTAACAATTCAGGTTTTGCTTTCTTTCTGACTGATATAGGTTTGTCTATAGGAAATTAAAGATGGCAAATCATTATTAAGAAATAAGAGAAGTTATACACCATAAAAACAACTTAAAGTATGTGAACGGATCTCAGCTATAGATTACTGCAGAGATGAACTCATAATTTTTTCTTCAAGAGCATAGGACAACCAAAAACAATGTTCATTTAGGGAAAGGATACTAGAGTATGCAGTAAGTGACTTTTTCCTCTCTTTCCTCGGGCGTTTCTTGTGCACGGTACCATCATTGACCTCCAAAGCAATTTCTTCTGCAGAGATTAATGACTTACAAAGCTCTGAAAAGACAAAACATGTTAAACAAGATGGACGACTAGAGAAGGCAAAAGACAGTAGTTGTAAAGCTGGTCATCACTTTCCAAGACTAAAATTAAGACAAAACTCAGCTATGGTGATAATATCTTTTTGAAGTTTGGAAAAGATTGTGAAGAGACTCAACCTGTTCGGCAATTTCAAGGGTCTTTGCGCATACACCAACCACCCAAACGACAGGGTTGATTACTCAAATAAGGAAATAGGAAGATACTGTTTATATGTCAAAATGTTTAAGGAGAAACATTGGAGAGAAACTTCTAATTCAACAAAGTTTCCGTCACAGGGCAATAGTTCTACTACTACTACTTAGTTTTGTACTACTCAATAATTAGGGTTATATCTCTAACAGTAGAGTTTCTACATTTTCTACTGACGAACTAGGGAGAAAAAGTTGAGATGGTATGGAGAGATGGACACGGGCCATCCTGTGCAACTAGTTAAAAAGGGTTAGGGCAATAAGTATTATCTGACTCTTAACAGAGGATATATTCATGATAAGGTAGAAGTCTCCAAGGGGATTTATACTGTTCAGGGTACTTCACTCATAGCATTAAGGATTTGACTTAGATACTCAGATTCTTTCATGTAGTATCACAGCAGAAAAAGTCCTAGATTCAACTCTCACCACTCATTCACAAAAAAGGATATTCACATGCTTGACCCAAAAAATAAAGATAGAAAGAAAGAAAATAATCAAGCACGTACATGAGAGAGTGTCAAGACATAGTTAAACAAATAAAAGCTTTCGGATGAGATGGTTAGAGTACTCAATATGATTAGCCATACAAGCTTATGGAGAATACACTAGTCCTATATTGGCAAAGTAAGGGTCTCCAGAGGCTCCAGAAAATCCATATGTAATCACTAGAACCTGGATACACATGCAGGAGGGTATTAAAGAATATACTAGTCCTAAATTGGTAGTGTAAGGATCTCCAAAAGGGTTTGTAATATTCCGGGGCTTCCCTACTGATAACTCTAGAGGTTTTTAGTTGGATGCTCCGATTCTTTCACATGATATCAGAGTAGACTAACGCCTTAGGTTAAAGTCAAACTGCTATTCAATTTGAAAAAAAGTACTTCTACAGGCTTAACCCAAGAAAATAACCAGCCCCGTTTGTGTTAAAACAAAATTAATTAGAAAAGTATCCTCTCTTTTTCTTTGGGGATACAAGTAGAAAAATATCCTCTCTTACATTTTAAGGTTTGCTTCTAGAAAAGATTGACACAAAACTTAACATATTTCTTATATAAAGTAGCTCCAAAACAAATTTCATGACTTGATATGTATCTGGAACTATATAAAATAGTCAGTTCGAGATCACAAAGCAATTCAAGAAAAGCAGAATATCGTTCATAAAAGAAATGAAAGATTCCCACAAAGATCCATTACATTATTAGCATTGCATTGACAATGGCATTATGGAACTACTTAACAAGATACACATTTCTGCTGTCTTAAAGAAGAAATGATTGAGGCAGATAATGATTTTGGGACTAGTATCCCATAGTTTATCATGTGTGATGTTATTTCCAACTATGATAAGTCCATGCAAATGTAAACCGAAGGCAAAAGCGTCTATTTAAGAGTCGAAATAAAACTATGCATACAACAAACTGATGTATAACTACAACGACACATGAACACAAGATGTTTTAAGTTACTAAAAAAAGGGGAAAACCTGAATGGGCAACGTATTGGCTGGCCTTTATTGGCTTCTTACAAGCATTGCAACACACCTTAAGAACAAACATTCAAGAATCAATTTTTCCACAAAACTATGAATACAGTGCATTTTATTATCATCAGGCAAGCAATCATGTAAGTCATTTTGAGGCAATAGTTTTAAATCTTCTATTGGAGAAATTTCCTACTAGGTGATCAACCATACGTCCTTTCACCAGGTGAGAGTAGATTGTTTGCTGCTAGACTAAAGGAATATGCTTGGAAGGAAACTAAAATTAAAGCAAAATACTGCCATCATGAGATGAGTAACAAACACAAGGGCTTTGAGAGCGTTAATGTTGCTCTCCCTCCATTACGATAAGACTGGCCTACTTTCACTCCACCGCAAAAAGTAAAATTTGTCCTATTTACTAAAATGAAGAAGTTGTTCCTCCAATAATTCAAAGTAATATAAACAATTACATCTCTATATTAAATTTAAATTTGAAACAACATCATTTAAACTTACTACTTCATTTTTATACTTATCAACTACTATTTTGAATAATTCGACATCAAAACCAACACGGTATACTTTTTTTGAGATGGCCAACACAATATATACTATCTAAACATCTAATTCCTAAACCTTGCGCTAGTTAAAGTTGGCCTATCATTATGCTTATGGGAGAAGGGCGCGTGAACACATGTTTTATATATTGTGAACACGTTTCAATAGAAAAAGAAAAAAATATTAAGTTGGATATGTGTGTGTGTGTGAGAGAGAGAGAGCACGAACACATGTTTTATCCCTTGAATATCATTCTAATGAATTCAATTCATCTATAGAAAAGCCTAAACATGTTTTATCCCTTTAATATCTTTTTCCAAAAGACAAATCCAACACTAATACCCAACACTCTGATCGTTCTTCAACAATAAAACAAAACAATTTGGTTTTTAAAACCAAAATAAAAATTGGAAGTCTAAAATTGAACTCCAACTAAGTCTACAACAACAACATACTCAGTATAACTCCACAAGTGGGGTCTAGGGAGGACGGGATATATGCAGACCTTACCCTAGCAAAGTTGTCACGTCTTTGTTGATAGGGTTATTGATTTAGGAACAATAATTTAACTTCTCTAATCCATTATGATGATTGAAGGCGCCAAAATGGAATAAGGTAGACATAGAATCATATAATTGGGAACATCTAGGAAAGACTCTATCCCTTTTTAAGGAGAAAAACAGAAAAAAAATTGCTAGAAAAGTTTGATCAGAAGGCGGACGGACTAATTAAGGGTAGAACATGATGGAAGCTAAGAATCTATATACACGATACCACAAGTGAGAAATAGCTTAGACATTGCTATATACTTAAACTAAGTCTAGTGCTTTCCAAAGTTCTTTTTAATCTGGTTTGAAACTTCTATTAGTGTATTACAACTTGTCTTAAGGCAAAACTTTTTTAGTATTGTGATCTCGAATAGACAGAATGGCTGCTGAGGATTCATATGGTCAACACAAACTATTTTGGGATCGAGGCCTAATTATTGATTGATTAATAGAATTTTGTCCCCCTAATAGAGATACTGCTATCACCAAGGTCATCAAAAAATAGAGTTACTCCTATATTTTCAAATTAATACACAGTGTTGCCCCTCTGCTAAATTTAAAGGTCTAATTTCTCCTAAAGGCAGCAGCCAAAAGATATTTTCAATTAATTCACACTTAGTAGTTATAAAATATTATCTTCCCTTTCTAAACGCAATTTTATAATACCTAATATCTCTTCATATGCGTGAACTAAATCAATATATCAAAGTCCAAAGGACCTCATTAGTTCAACTAATTCTCATGAATATCATCATATCAAATTCACAAGTCAACATTGCCAAAGTATCATAAGCCTGCAAAATCCGACCTTTCTGCTTAGTCTATTGAGACATTTTAGCAACATGGCATTCACATTTTATTTATTTTATTTTATTTTATTTTATTTTTTATGTGTGGCCGGGGGGGGGGGGGGGTGTTCTATCTTTTTCTAGTAAAATATGAAATAAAAGTTCCACCTTAGTTCTCTAATTTTTTACATATAAGATGAGTAATTTATCATAGTAGATGCTGAAGGATGTGGTTTATTCAGCAGTTACTACCCATACACATTCAGACGGAAGTCATAGTTGAGCTCTAATTAGATGTTAGAGTGGATGGTCCCACATTGGTTAGGGAATGGACTAGCAGTCCGCTTATATGAACTTGGGCAATCCTCCCTTCATGAGTTAGCTTTGGGGGTTGAGTTAGGCTAGGTGCCATATTTTTACATGGTATGGTCCATTCCCGTTTGGACTCCCAGCCCACGCTCCAGTTAGGCCTGGGCGTGAAAGGGGTGTTTAAGTGGGTCAAAGTCCCACATTGGTTGGGGAATGGACTGGTGGTCTGTTTATATGGATTTGGTCAATCCTTCGCTCATGAGCTAGCTTTTGGGATTGAGTTAGGCCCAGATGTCAAATCATTACACGATAAAATTACTTATAACCCAACTCTGCCTTAATGTTTCAATTGATGAGTTATTTCTGCCTTAAGACTTATGATAGTCCATGCAGAGTCCGACAGATAAAGCTTATTTAGCTATATACGAGGTTAAAGAAAACATGTATGACACTACATTTATATCATTATCATTCTTCTTTTTTTTTGACAAAGGTAACGGGTTTGTATAAAATCTTCAGAACTAAGGCTGGGATCCCAAAAATTTACATCCCAAAGCTACATAATACATACAACTGAGTAGGCTCAGCAACCCAAAAAAAGAAAACCTATCCGAGGTCCTATTTCATCTTACAAGGATCCTAGAATGTCTACAATTGTTGCAGGATCATCTATATACTCAGAACTACACCAATGACAAAAAGTGATAATGCAGTCCATTTTAGTCTTTTGTAAAGTACTACTGATACTTTCAAAACATCTTGAATTTCTCTCCTTCCAAATGGCCCACCATATCACTGCCGGGACAATTCTCCGTCTGTTTTTGTCTGTGCTACCACTCCCTTCCTTATATCATTATCATTCTATTTTCATGTTTTCTGAACACTGACATAGACCAAAGAAAGACAAATACTCTTTTGTAATGTGAAAAATTATTTGAAACGAACTTGTCTAGCAGTAAAACTTTTGTGATGGTATCAACAAGTAGAACGATCTTAGTCAAGATTGAACAGATGCACTTTCTGGACCTTACCAAATGCAAAGGATCGGTAAGTGGCCTCAAACCAAACACGTGCATATCTGCAAGAAGAGCATGCCAAGGTGATCGAACAATAAAAGCAGATAAAGCAGATATAGATGCATTAAATGGCAAACCAATTGATACACCTGAAACTTCAACACTTGCTACACTGAAATTTCTTAAACTAGACTTAAAATTGTAAATCTAGATGAAAAAGTAAATCTTATCAACAAAGCATGCAAATCAAGCCACAATCAACATGAACTTTTCTCATCTTCCATGCCAAGCAACTGGACTTGAGGTGAAAAAGCTAGAGAACATAATACCTTCTTCATCAATCAAATTTGCTTCAACTGCCTCTCTCAATTCTCTTTGAATGTACTGAGCAGCTAATTTATGGTGGCCTGCTTCCTCTGCCAAGGAAAGAAGTCAGTGAGAAACAAAGGTAAGTATCTCAACAAACAAAAGTAAAAAGATAGTGGGAAAAGAAAATGGAAGTATATGAGACAACAAGGAGTACATCAGACCATGTCAAGACTTATAGCTAACATGATAAAGCACAATTAAATGGACATAAACACATAAACTGCCTGATTGAGTTTTATTATTCACCTGAAGCTGTTCGTTGGATATTTCCAGCTACAAGAAACCTTGTCAAGGTTTCCATTCTCCCACTTCCAAGAGGACATACCATCAAGTTCTTGTGAAACTACAATTCAAAAAGATAAATTTCCAGTAAATTTGAAGAATGGCATACCAGAATATATGTTTGATTAAGTTATGTACTAAGTGAACACCCTATAATTCCTGATGAAACAAAAGGACAAGAAAATAGCTCATGCAGAATAAAGAGCACAGTAAGACTGCAAATAGGGGTCTTCCACCTTATTGCTGCTGTAAGCACTCTTAGCCACCCAACACTTGCAAGTTCCTATTTTTCCTATTTGAATAGGTAAACAATTATAGTGAACGGGCAAGCATTTCCAATTCTTTTTCATCATCAATAGTTACATTAAACACACATGAATAGGTAACGACAATTTTGGCATAGAAAAGATCCGAACTTGATGGCACTTTTCTTTATAATTGTGATTTTCGAGCCAGCTTTCGCGCACCTTGAGTGCTCCGACGGGATATTTGTCCCCTCCCACCAGCAATAAGTAATGGCTAATTATGTCCACCAAAGCTAGGAGCCTAGGATAGATGGAAGAAATCACCTGGTGCTTTTGTCTTTGCTGGGATTTGAACAAGGTCTCACGATTCTGATTCAACTTCACTGACCACTAGGCCACACCCTTGGCTGCCTGAACTTGAGCGCGCTTACTAGCTAAAATATCGTAAAACTCCTATGGCATTAATGTGTATCAGGGTAAATATCTACTTAACATGAACAAAAGATTGCCCTTCATTAGGTAGATACTTAAGTAGGCTACAACCTCCGCTCTATAAAGAATTCTAGCTTTCAAAGTTAAAGCATCAGGAAAATGGAAAACACTAAGGAAATGGGTAACAAATAGAAGGCATCAAGTGCAGAAGTCATAATAATAAGCAAACTTCTGATTACAAAGTGTATCAAAATTTTCTTAGAATGTTAAGCTAACCTCAAAATGTAGACAAATTAGGGTATTGGACCCATTTGTAAAGAAGATGTGAATTCTTTGTCAAATTCATTAAGAACATGTAATAGGATATCTGTTTATGGGCGAAAAACTTTGATGAGAGTAAGCAACCATAAAAATAAAGTTCAAGTGGTAAAATTGAGGAAGTTCCCATGTTCTATCATCAATTACTTGTTGTCAATCCCATGTTAGTTGGAGTTAGTTATATAAACTACCTCCATTTCCCTCTGTCGAGTATTCGAAGGATTCATCATTGTTAGACCATGTTTAGATTGGTCATCAACCTATGGGAACCCAACCCCAAGTAATATTCTGGAAAAATTAATTTCAGCAAAACTAGAACTGCAATTATCAAAATTTTATCCGATAAAATGCCACAAGTATCCATGATGAAATGTTTCACTTATCCAACAAAAAATAAAATACAAAAATGCAAAAGGTCCTTTTTTTCATTATGGAACCAAAAATGCATGTCCTGGTATGTAGCACTATGTGTATGAAAATACAAATAAAAATCAATGAGTGCTCAAAAGAAGGTTCAGAAAACAGGTAAGTCAAGTACAATGATCATGAACTGCACCTCGGATTATATGGCACAATGCCATTGCAAAAGTCACACGTAAACTGTCAAGTGACAACACTTAGACAAACAGAGGAATTTTCCGTTTCTACGTTACATCTTCGACCACATTTACTAGATTTCCTAGACAGATAAACATCAAAATACCATATATACATATTTATCCAAGTATACATACTAATCATCATCAACAACATGAGATATATGTACGAAATTGTGAAATTGAGGAAACGATTAATGAATAACGCTTCAATTGAATCATCATAAAATGCCTATAATAGAATTCAAAATATCCTCTTTCAATAAAGCTAAAATAAATTTTAAATCTGCAAAAATAAATCAAATGAAAAGAAATGGATAACACAGCGACATTACCAGATTTCACCGTGTGTGATCACTTAGAATTTCGAGATTGACTGTTCGGTGGGTAAACGATGAGAATTTCACAAAATGCAGATGAAATTGGGGGAGAGTAAGCTGAAATTCAGTTCGGAAAACGTGAAGAAGGAAGAAATGGGAAGAAAACCGACAATGCCGATCATTGAAACCCTAGAATTCCGTTGAAGAAGTCGGCATTGATATCAGAAATGACGTTGCCGATGAAGAGGCGAAGGGAAAACAGAAAAGAGGTGGCAATTACTGAAGCGCGGCCTGTTTAAGGAAGGATGGAGTAATATTAATTGGAGCTAATGACTATAAAACCCTTTAAATTATCAGTTCTTTTGTGAGTTTATACTTTTAAAACAATATACTTATTTTTTTCTCCAAGACTTTGCATAAAAAAGCATAGTCCTTGACATGCACAATATTTATTTTAAATATGTTTTAGTATTCAAAATGTTCAATTAGATGTAAGATAAAAGGACAAATATACCTCGAAATTATCGTAAATGGTATGCAGATATTCTCTGACAAACTTTGTGACATTGGTACCACTGTCGTCTAAATCTAGAGCATATATACTCTTTATACTAACGGACATACATGTGTCATAATTTTATCCACCGACCGACATTATTATAATATTGGATCAACTGATAAGATTGCACCACGTGTCCCTATTCAATTTTTCATTAGAGCGAATGACATATATGCTTTAGTTTTTGGATGGCAGAGGCACTAATATCCCAAAAGTATAACAGATAGTATCTACATGTCATCTATATGATAGTTCAGGGATAGATTTATCTTTTTTCCCTTAGATGTATTACCATTGAGTAAAATGTTGTTCTAATTTATAATTAAGTTATTAAAGAGTCTTTTTTCTATTCTACTGTTACTTTAGAATTATAGTTTTCAGCTAAAGTTATTGTTGTAAAAAATCTGGCGGCATTATCTTCATGGAGTCAAGCGTGAGGTATCCATTGATCAACGCAAACATGTGTTCACTCCATAAAGATATGAATCTAAGACAAATGAGATAAATGGAATTGCTTAAGGATTATGATGTGACTATTTAGTATTATCCACGAAAGGTCAATGTGATGATAGATTCATTGAGCCGGGAAATGGTTAGTATGGGTAGTTTGACTTATTTGCGGATGTTTAAGCAGCCCTTAGCCAAAGAGATTTAGGCTCTGAAGTCTAAATTTATGCGGTTGGGCATCATGATCCAAATACACCCAAGAGGCCCTACACAAGTCACTTGACATACACATACACAATATAATAGACAAAAGTAGAATATTTCATATTATGAAAGAGTTCTAACATAAAGGCGGAAATCTAACATAGTCTTTACAAACAACATCAAGGAAGTGATCAAGATGTAACTCGTACACCACGTACAATATTCATAAAGTAAAGACATAAGAAAGTAATAAAGACGACATGGTCCACGAAGTTTGAGGACTCACCAAGTTTTTCAAATCTCTAAACTGATTAACTAGCCATGAACAGAGGGAGAGAGTCGTCAAGCCCTGCATTAGTGAAACAATGTGGGCACAAGAATCGGATAAATTACCTATATACACATCTTTATTTTCTATAATTTCTATTATTCCCTATCATTTAAAAATATTTTTAAAATTCCTCTTTTTCCTTTCAAACCTATTGTTCCGAATACATAAAGTTATACACGTTTTTCTTTTTATTTTTACTCCTTATTTCACTCCCTTAACCTCTTCCTATTTTTACTCACTCTATCTCTTCCTATTTTCACTCCCTCAATCTTTACTTCCTTCATTTTTTTAAATTTCAGATTTAATTCTCTCTATTTTCAGTAATATCTCTCTACAATTTTTTTTCAAAACAACTCAAATTTTTGCTTTACAATTTTTTTCCAAAGAATCATCGGATTCTCCTCCATTTTCACCTTCACAATATGCATAAGGGAAAAGTAAAAGATATGATGTATTCTTATTGTTTCCTGCAAAAAAATCAGTTTTAGGAGATCCTCTTTTGCTGGTGAAACTACATTATGAAATGAAAAGAAGTAGTATCTACCAAATGTAACATTTTATCATGTATCAAGTGTTGCTATGTATCTTCTACGGTTATTCAAATTTAGAAGAATATGTTTCCGTACACAATATCAAATTATATTCGAGATACATTTGTGAGCAAAGAAATCGAGGAAGGACACATGCTCGAGCTTTAAATCTACTGTTTTACAAATTTTTAAAATTCCTCATTTTTGCGCATTAAATTAATGTATCAGCGCATCAGATTAATGTATCTCACGCATCAGATTAATGTATCATGTATAAAATATAATGTATTTTACTTAACGATTAATGTATCAACGCTTATTTTAGTTATGATACGTAAATTCAAATTTATACTAAATGTATCTGATATATAACAATTACCAAACAATAATGTATCGATCTCAAACAATTACTATAATGTATTTTAAAAAAAATTTAAAGTGTTGTATTGTTCAAATAAAATAACAGACATAAATAATAATGTATCAAACACTATTTTTTTAGTTATGATACGTAAATTCAAATTTATACTAGATGTATCTTATACATAATAATTACCAAACAATAATCTATCGATCTCAAACTCAAAATCTTATGGGTAACACTTACTTATTTAATGTATCTAGTAAAAATATAATATCTATCAATTCAATCGAAAGGATCTTCATGATCTCAAACAAAAGAACATACATAAATAATAATATATCATGCACTAGTTTTTTTGTTATGATACGTAAATTTGAATTTATACTAAATGTATCTGTAACATAACATTTGCCAAATAATAATGTATTGATCTCAAACCTAAAATTTTATGGGCAACACTTTCTTATTTAGTGTACCAAGTAGAAATACAACACTTATCAATTTAAATTAAAAGGATCTTCATGATGTATCTTCTCGAAAAATTTTGATAATTTTTAATCAGAATTGAAAGAATCTTCAATGAACTAGGAGAATAATTTTGAAATTCAAAATTTTCGTCAATTTTGAACAAAATGGAAAGGATCTTCAATGACTAGAAGAATTTAGAATCTCAATTTTTTTGATAATCTTGAATCAAAATCGAAAAGATATTTGATGAACTTGAAGATTTAAAAAAGAAATTGTTTGTCCAACAACAATTCCATACAATCCTTCATAACTCATCCCGCTTTTCAAAAATTTGACAATTTTTTTTATGAAACAGAGAGAACGATGAACAAGAAGAAGAAATTTAATTTTTTAATTTTTTTGGATTGTTACACTATAGGATTTTGAATTCTTGATAATAATTTTGAATGGAATAACGTAATTTGTGGAATCTTAATTTAATTTTCAGTTTTTCACCTTAATTAGTGGAACAAATGGATACTATGAGATTTTAAATTGATTTTACAGCTTTTTTTCCCTTAATAAGTGCAATAGATTGATACATAATGTATCAACAATAATGTATCCGGATCCTTAATTATGTATCTAAAATATCTAAAAAATATGGGACTTATGTAATTATAAAAATAATAGGAATAGGTGATAATTTAAGTTTTACACTATGATATTTATGTAAATTATACATATATTTATATTGTTATGGTATCATTAAGATTTTCTTCCAGAAATTATTCAATAATCAATGTCACACCTCTTCATTTAAAATTCTTAAGCAATGTGATGGGCATTATTTTTTTGAAAATAAAAGGAAAAGGAAAAATATTAATTTTTAATCACCACTTGGAATTGAGGTTTTGAGTGTTTCAAGTCACATGGTAAATTCCTAATTTAAAAGGAAATGACTCTTTATTTTTTAGTCTACGAAATAAAGATTGGGTAAGAAATTCTATTGATCGGAGGGAAGATGTGAGACACCCCTCGAGTTCTGTGGTTCTAGTACGGTCGCTTTATTAACTCATGTTTGACTAAAAATAATTTTTGGATAAAAATATAAATTCTATTAGTCACTGATGTTTTTAAAAACAATGATTTTCCTAGGAGCGTAGACGCACATAAGACCTTTTTTTTCTTACAAAAAATAATACACACCAAGAATCGTAACCAAACACATGATGTTATTTAATAAATATTATTTATTAAAAAAAATAATTAATGACTCAATTCCTTGAATAATGATTAAAAAATAATGAATTATTGAATTTGTGTCAACGAAGACTTGAAAATGATTAATTTTTTAAAAGCATGAACTTCTAACTTGAATGTTAAATTATTATAATATCCCTTACTTAGGTTGTGACTTTTTCGATGAGTTGTGACTTTTTCAATAAGTTGTGACTTTTTTCAAAGGGTTGTAATTTTTTGATGAGTTGTGACTTTTCCAGAGAGTTGTGATTTTTTCAAAAAGTTGTGACTTTTTCAAAGGGTTGTGACTTCTCGGAAATGTCGTGACATTTCAGATAAGACACAAAAAAAAAACAGTTGTTCATACTATCCTTAGTTGACTATAAATAGAGGGGCTTCCTCTCATTTTTCAACTACAATGATTTTTTATCCTCCTACTCTTCTTCTTTCATTTTTTTAAAAAATTGTGTGATTTGTTGTCGTTAAGAAAGTTCGAAGTTCAACAAAATATGAGGTATCACTATTCAGATGAAGTAAATCATTCAATTTTAAGAGGGTACATTCTATAACCTCGAGTACTTGATGAAAATATATTTGATGATATAATAATTTTTTTTTGCTTAATATATACATTAGTATGTAATGTTTTAATATATGAAATTAACATGATGTAGTCAAAATTCATTTCATTGTATCAACAAATTTTCTTGTATGCAAATATATGCTTTTGAACAATTTTTTTTCAAAATTATTGAACTTCTCAACAATGAAAATATGTGAATATATATGAATCATTTAAAAAAAATTATTAATTACAAAATAAATTTTATATTCAATAATATGGAATAAACATTTTCATTTTGTCCCTACACTAAATTAAAATCTAATAGCAATATGAAAAAAAATAGTAACACTAATTAAAAGTCATATTTATTTATGTAACTATATAATTTATTAGAAATACATCTATTGCACATTAATACTTTAGTTATAATATTATAAATTCTCTTAGTTATTACTTATTATTGCAAAGGTTATTCACACACTTTAACATTCTTTAGTTATAATATTATGAATTCTCATAGTTATTACATTAATTATTTTTATCTTTCTTTTTTTATTGTTATACGCCCAGAGCCTATACCCTAGACGTAACTGGCACCCAACGACCATTGTTGGCCTTGAGCGAACCCTTGGCCTGACTTACTTAACTCAGCGGAAGACTTAACTCAAATATAAAGCTAGAAACATTCTCATGAAAATCACTTTAAATAATAGTGTCGATCAAATGGCACTTAAGTCTTAAAATAATATATGTATATCTGAAATTAAAGAGAGACCAAAACTGAATGTCTGACTATCTATTTGTTTATGAAGCCTCTACTACTAAGATGATTGTTGGGACAAACCCCTCAACTTTCTATGAGGAAAAACTGAAAGCAATAAAGGGTTCTTTGGAAGCAAAGAATGAACGAGTATGTGAGTTGAAATGTTAAATGACAACTACTAAGCTTTAAAGGAGTAAGAATGAACTTACGTTGGCTCTGCTTAACTCAAAAAGTCATAACTCAATATAAGTAGTAAAGACACTTGCAACATATATATATATATATATATATATATATATATATATATATATATATACACACACACATATATATATATATATATATATATATATATATATATATATATATACACACACACACTTGTAAAACAGTGTAAATACTTAGATCATTAAAGGTAATGCAATGATAAATTCAATTTTACTTGTATATGAAAGTAATATAGTTCTGTGGGAGATTCTCTAACTGACAACCATCAGTATGAGCCTAAGCGATAGTACAACATCTTACCTCATGTTGCAAGAGGACCGCTCTATACCTTGTCGTCGGTATAGAACCTGAACTACTAAGTGGATCCACTAGTCTATGCTAAAAATCACTACGGAATCATCTAAAAGTATGACCCTTTATCTGTCCAGCTGGCTACATGGTTTATAGGGACTTGAGTTGGTATGAACCCGTGTTCCCATATCGGTGCTATATATTACTCCCAAAATACTTAGCTCATATGTTTTTAAAACAACTTTTTCTCTGGTTTGAGGTAATTGTTCAAACTTAGTTTTTAAAAGCTCTCTTGGAAATCATAGTTCCCACTTTCTAAAACTAGTCAAAGGCTCTGTGGAAGTCTACATTCCTCTCTTTCGTGTGAAAATATTTGTAACTCTTAGGGACTATTTAGTTCCCTTATAGCTTTTGAGAAATGAACTCACTCTTTGCTCTTAGCTTTACTTTAAAATTAACTCTAGGGAATACTTAGTTCTCTTTTAACTTTTAAGATTTTGACTCAATTCTTTACTCTTTGCTCAACTTGTAGCTTGAGCCTTAAAACAAAGTAAATGTGTTTGTTTAAGACTCTTGAAAATTTTAAGAACTCACTTTTACTTGCTTCTCAATTTTTAGACTTGGCACTTAACTTTTTTGACTTTGATCTTAACTTTCCTTGAATTGGATTATGGATTCAAGAATCATGATCTCATGTTTATGAATGATTTCATGATGTTTAAATGTACTTTAGAGTGTTGTAATCAATTAGGATTTATAGGTACATCACTTAGGAACTCGTACAAAAAGATGGGGGTGGGGGGGAATAGGATCTCCAGGTGACCCTGGCGCCAGATCCTGACGGACATACACTATCCTCAAGCGCTCTGGATGGTGCGGCGCGCTAGGGCCTGACGGACAGAGTCTATCTTGGGGGCTATAGTATACACGGCGTCCCAGGGCCTGTCAGATGGGTCTTTCGACTTTTCTTCTCCGATTTTCAACTCTAAACCTCCCAAACTTCCATGGATCTTCCCCCAAACACTTAGGATCACTAATATCCTTAATACCCAATAGTTTAGACTTGTAAAACAGCACGGAAACGCGAATCAAAACCATTAAAGGTACACTACAACCTACCAACAAGATTTCAACAATTGTTTATCAAGAACTTCAAGATTCACCATTCAATCAATACAAAACTTGTTTAATTAAACATATTGGTGTGTGGGTGAACGAACCCAACACAGAAAGATCTCACATACGAATTCCACTAGCAAAACCTTAGAGTTCTTGAAAAATTCTTGATCTTCCTCTTCTCTTCTCTCTTCTCCTCAAGCCCTAAGTGTTTTAAACTTTTCAAAATTGAATTGGGACTTGATTTTACCCTTAATAAACCCTTAAAAGTATTAGGAAATAGGGTGAAAAGACTACTTTACCCTTACTAAAAAATTCGGATTGGGCTTTCCTCAGTCCAACAGCCCAACTTTCGAAATGTATATCTCCCTCCTATGACATTGAAAATGCCCAAACTTGGCACCGTTGGAAAGATCTTTCCAAGGTCTTTCAAACCATATAAATAACTCACCCCAACTCCTCCTGAGCTGGGAGTAATGGACATTTGAAAATGACCAAAAACTCACTTTTACACTTAAGGAATTTTACAGATTTTTCTACTTATTTCCAAAAATGATTATTCTTGGTTTCTTGGCTTATTCTTAGTTATTGCAAGTTACGAGATGTTACACTTCTATTAACTTTTGACCAATAATTTTTCATATTATTACACCGCCACTATATATGTGATAACACAATGTTGTTACTTTTCTTTGGATGAATCATGCTTGATTAAATAAATTGAAAATCATTTACAAGTATGTGAACTACATCTTTATTGGGTGCAAGATAAATAGGTGATTATAAACTCATTAGTAATAATCTCAAGCAATAACCTAAGCATATCAATATTCTATTACACTTAATTTTCGTTTGACTATAATTTTGAAGAATTAACTGTAAGGGCACAAATTAAATATTAGTATAGGAGACTATTTTTGAAAACTTTTTAAAAAATTACATTTAGAAAATTCAAATAAGAAATTTGATCAAACTATAACTTAAACACTAAACTCAGATGATAAAATTCTACAATCTACAAACGTTAGTCATTTCTCAACAAATATCTTTAATTGAACAACAACGAAAATAAAATTTCTCCTATAGATTCTCGAAAGTCTTCTACTGATCGCTGAAATTTTATTAAATCATGGATACATTATTTATATAATTTTTTAAAAAACTGTATTGCTAAAAGTTTTTTATAACTATCTTTGATTTATGTATACAGTCATCGAGAGTAAAATACGAGAGCAAACAACAAGAACATCATATATTATGTTATCACTTATAAAAATAAAAATTACTATACAAAAATTAGTTCTAAAAAATAAAATGAAGTTCTCTTCACATGTTCATATGACATATAAACAGTTTAACGTGGAATATACGTGCAAAGCACATTTGGTTAGATGATAAGAAAAATACACAACAAATATCATTATAAGACAATATTACTAAGATACGACTAATTACATGATTGAAGCTCATCAATTAAAATAAATATATGTGTTATTGCATTTAAATCATAAAAAATTTCATTGACCATCTTCATAGACTCGCGTGAATAAAAGAGATAATGACGATCTACATTCAACATTCATAAAAGAATCTGCAATATTATTTTGTGAAAAACTTATTATTCAAATCTTCAGTTAAATAAGCAATACTATTTACTATAACATATATTTTCAATATTGATAATCACGTGCAATGCACGCGTCGAAAATCGTAAAATAAGAGAGCAAACAACAAGAACATCATCTATTATGTTATCACTTATAAAAATAATTATTATACAAAAATTAGTTCTATAATATAAAATAAATTTATTCTCTTCACATGTTAATATGACATCAAAACAGTTTAACGTGGAATAAATGTGCAAAGCACTTTTGGTTAGATGATAAGAAAAATACAAAACAAATATCATCTATAAAGTTATACTACTGAAATACGACTAAATAAATGATTGAACCTTATCAAATTGAAATAAATATATGCATTATTGTATGTAACTCATAAAATTTCTCATTGACCATCTTCAAATGACTCGCGTGAATAACATATATATATATATGTTAATCTACATTGAACATTCATAAAATAATTTCCAATACTATTTTGTGCAGAACGTATTATTTAAATCTTCAGTTAAATAAGTAATATTTTTTACTATAACATATATTTTCTGAATAAGGAATCACGTGCAACACACGTGTCGAAAAATTAGTGTGTATATATATATATATATGAACTACATCTTTGTAGGTGAATGATACATGGATAATTACAAACTCATTGATAATAATCTCATTCAATAAACTAAACATATCAATATTCTATTACACTTAATTTTTGTATGACTATATTTTTGATATACAAATCATAGGGGCACAAATTAAATATCATTATAGAAAATGATTTGTGAAAACTTAAAAAAAATTGCATTTAGAAAATCTAAATAAGAAATTTGGTGAAAGTGTAACTTAAACACTAAACTGAAATGATAAAATCCTACAATTTACAAAACTTTCTTCCTCCCTCAACAAATATCTTTAGTTGAACAATAATGAAAACGAATTTTCTCTCTATGAATTCTCGAAAGTCTTCTGTTGATATTAACGCCGCTCAAATTTCATTAAATCATGGAGAACCCTTTGATATCTATGCTTTTATTGTTTGTTTTAATTTGTGAAAGACTTAGCTTGTATATATTAATTATATAAAAAAAATTAAAACTTTAATGCTAAAAAGTAATTCTTTTCTTGGTTAACTATGGACATTGAAATAACTATCTTTGATTTATGTATACAATCATTGAGGAGTAAAATATGAGAGCGAACAACAAGAACGTCATCTATTATATTATCGCTTTTAAAATAAAAATTATTATATAAAAATTAGTTCTAAAAAAAAAATATAGTTGTTCTCTTCACATGTTCATATGACATCGAAACAGTTTAACGTGGAATACTCGTGCAAAACACTTCTGGTTAGATGATAAGAAAAATACAAAACAAATATCGTCTATAAGGTAATATTACTGAGATACGACTAATTGCATGATTAAACCTCAACAAATTGAAATAAATATATGCATTATTGCATTTAACTCACAAAATTTTTCACTGACCATCTTCATACACTCGCGTGAATAAGACATATATGTGACGATCTACATTGAACATTCATAAAAGAATCTGCAATATTATTTTGTGCAAACTATTATTTAAATCTTCAGTTAAATAAGCAATACTATTTACTAAAACATATTTNCAAATGAAATATCAGTATAGGAAACGATTTGTGAATACTTTGAAAAATTTATATTTAGAAAATCTAAATGAGAAAATTGGTCAAACTGTAACTTGAATCCTAAATTTAAATGATAAAATCCTACAATTTACAGAACTTTCTTCCTCTCTTAACAAATATTTTTAGTTAAACAACAATGACACGAATTTTCTCTCTATGAATTCTCGAAAGTCTTCTAGTGATGTTAACACCGCTCAAATTTCATTAAATCATTGAGAAAACTTTAGTATCTATTCCTTCAATTTTTGTTTTAATTTGTGAAAGATTTAGCTTTTATACATAATTTATATAAAAAAATTAAAACTTTACTGCTAAAAAAGAATTTTTTCTCGGTTAACTATGAGCACTAAGATAACTATCTTTGATTTATTTATACAGTCATCGTGAAGTAAAATATGAGAGCAAACAACAAGAACGTCATCTATGATGTTATCACTTATAAAAATAAAAATTAGTATACAAAAATTAGTTCTAAAGAATAAAATATAATTGTTCTCTTCAAATGTTCATATGATATCGAAACAGTTTAACGTGGAATACACGTGTAAAGAAATTTTAGTTAGATTATAAGAAAAATACAAAACAAATAACGTCTATAAGGTAATATTACTGAGATACGACTAATTACATGATTGAACCTCATTAAATTGAAATAGATATATGCATTATTGCATTTAACTCATAAAATTTTTCATTGACCATCTTCATAGACTCGTGTGAATAAGAGATGTATATGATGATCTACATTGAACATTCATAATAGAACCTGCAATTTTATTTTGTCCAAAATTTATTATTCTAATATTCAGTTAAATATGCAATACTATTCACCATAACATATATTTTCTTAATTAGCAATTATGTGCAATGCACGTGTCGAAAAATTAGTGTGTGTATATGTGTATATATATATGAACTATATCTTTATTGGGTGCAATATACACGGTTAACTATAAACTCATTGATAATAATCTCATGCAATAATCTAAAACTATCAATGTTCTATTACACTTAATTTTCGTATGACTGTATTTTTGAAAAACAAATTATAGGGGAACAAATTAAATATATAGGATACGATTTGTGAAATCTTTAAAAAAATTACATTTAGAAAATCTGAATAAGAAATTTGGTCAAACTATAAGTTAAGCAATAAACTCAAATGATAAAATCCAATAATTTACAAAACTTTCTTACTCTCTCAACAAATATCTTTAGTTGAATAACATTGAAAATGAATTTTCTCTTTATGAGTTCTCAAAATTCTTCTACTGATGTTAACACCCCTCAAATTTCATTAAAATATCGAAAAAACTTTGGTATCTATGCCTTCATTGTTTGTATTAGTTTGATAAAGGTTTAGCTTGTATACATTATTCATATAAAAAAATTTAAAACTTTATTTCTAAAAAGGATTTTTTTTCTCGGTTTACTGTGGACACTCAAGTAACTATCTGTGATTTATGTATACAGTCATCGAGAAGTAAAATAAGATAGCAAACAACAAGAACGTCATCATTATGTTATCACTTATGAAAATCAAAATTATTATACAAATATTAGTCCATAATATAAAATAAAGTTATTCTCTTCACATGTTAATATGACATCGAAACAGTTTAACATGTAATAAACGTGCAAAGCATTTTTGGTTAGATGATAAGAAAAATACAAAACAAAAATCATCTATAAAGTTATATTACTGAGATACGACTAATTAAATGATTGAATCTTATCAAATTGAAATAAATATATGCATTATTGTATGTAACTCATAAAATTTCTCATTGACCATTTTCAAATGACTCGCGTGAATAACATATATATATATATGTTAATCTACATTGAACATTCATAAATAATTTCCAATACTATTTTGTACAGAACGTACTATTTAAATCTTCAATTAAATAAGTAATATTTTTTACTATAACATATATTTTCTGAATAAGGAATCACGTGCAACACACGTGTCGAAAAATTAGTGTGTACATATATATATATGAACTACATCTTTGCTAGGTGAATGATACATGGATAATTACAAACTCATTGATAATAATCTCATTCAATAAACTAAACATATCAATATTCTATTACACTTAATTTTCGTATGACTATATTTTTGATATACAAATCGTAGGGGCACAAATTAAATATCATTATAGAAAATGATTTGTGAAAACTTACAAAAAATTACATTTAGAAAATCTAAATAAGAAATTTGGTGAAAGTGTAACTTAAACACTAAACTGAAATGATAAAATCCTACAATTTACAAAACTTTCTTCCTCCCTCAACAAATATCTTTAGTTGAACAATAATGAAAACGAATTTTCTCTCTATAAATTCTCGAAAGGCTTCTGTTGATGTTAACGCCGCTCAAATTTCATTAAATCATGGAGAACACTTTGGTATCTATGCTTTTATTGTTTGTTTTAATTTGTGAAAGACTTAGCTTGTATATATTAATTATATAAAAAATTTAAAACTTTATTGCTAGAAAGTAATTCTTTTCTTGGTTAATTATGGACATTTAAATAACTATCTTTAATTTATGTATACAAGAACGTCATCTATTATTTTATTGCTTTTAAAAATAAAAATTATTATATAAAAATTAGTTCTAAAAAATAAAATATAGTTGTTCTCTTCACATGGTCATATGACATCGAAACAGTTTAACGTGGAATACTCGTGCAAAACACTTCTGGTTAGATGATAAGAAAAATACAAAACAAATATCGTCTATAAGGTAATATTACTGAGATACGACTAATTGCATGATTAAACCTCAACAAATTGAAATAAATAAATGCATTATTGCATTTAACTCACAAAATTTTTCACTGACCATCTTCATACACTCGCGTGAATAAGACATATATATGACGATCTACATTGAACATTCATAAAAGAATCTGTAATATTATTTTGTGCTATCTATTATTTAAATCTTCAGTCAAATAAGCAATACTATTTACTAAAACATATTTTTTTTCTTAATTAGCAGTCACGTGCAATGCACATGTTGAAAATTAGTGTGTATATATATAAACTACATTTTTGAGTTGGGTGCAAGATACACGGGTAATTATAAACTCATTGATAATAATCTCATGCAATAACCTACACATATTAATATTCTATTACACTTAATTTTCATATCACAATATTTTTGAAGAACAAATCAAAGCACAAATGAAATATCAGTATAGGAAACGATTTGTTAATACTTTGAAAAATTTATATTTAGAAAATCTAAATGAGAAAATTGGTAAACTGTAACTTTAATCCTAAACTTAAATGATAAAATCCTACAATTTACGGAACTTTCTTCCTTTCTTAACAAATATTTTTAGTTAAACAACAATGAGAACGAATTTTCTCTCTATGAATTATCGAAAGTCTTCTAGTGATGTTAACACCGCTCAAATTTCATTAAATCATTGAGAAAACTTTAGTATCTATTCCTTCAATGTTTGTTTTAATTTGAGAAAGATTTAGCTTTTATACATAATTTATATAAAAAAATTAAAACTTTACTGCTAAAAAAGAATTTTTTTCGGTTAACTATGAGCACTAAGATAACTATCTTTGATTTATTTATACAGTCATCGTGAAGTAAAATATGAGAGCAAACAACAAGAACGTCATCTATGATGTTATCTCTTATAAAAATAAAAATTATTATACAAAAATTAGTTCTAAAGAATAAAATGTAATTGTTCTCTTCAAATGTTCATATGATATCGAAACAGTTTAACGTGGAATACACGTGTAAAGAAATTTTAGTTAGATTATAAGAAAAATACAAAACAAATAACGTCTATAAGGTAATATTACTGAGATACGACTAATTACATGATTGAACCTCATTAAATTGAAATAGATATATGCATTATTGCATTTAACTCATAAAATTTTTCATTGACCATCTTCATAGACTCGTGTGAATAAGAGATGTATATGATGATCTACATTGAACATTCATAATAGAACCTGCAATTTTATTTTGTCCAAAATTTATTATTTTAATATTCAGTTAAATATGCAATATTATTCACCATAACATATATTTTCTTAATTAGCAATTATGTGCAATGCACGTGTCGAAAAATTAGTGTGCGTATGTGTGTATATATATATGAACTATATCTTTATTGGGTGCAATATACACGGTTAACTATAAACTCATTGATAATAATCTCATGCAATAATCTAAAACTATCAATGTTCTATTACACTTAATTTTCGTATGACTGTATTTTTGAAAAACAAATCGTAGGGGAACAAATTAAATATATAGGATACGATTTGTGAAATCTTTAAAAAAATTACATTTAGAAAATCTGAATAAGAAATTTGGTCAAACTATAAGTTAAGCAATAAACTCAAATGATAAAATCTAATAATTTACAAAACTTTCTTCATCTCTAAACAAATATTTTTAGTTGAATAACATTGAAAATGAATTTTCTCTTTTTGAGTTCTCAAAATTCTTCTACTGATGTTAACACCCCTCAAATTTCATTAAAATATCGAAAAAACTTTGGTATCTATGCCTTCATTGTTTGTATTAGTTTGATAAAAGGTTTAGCTTGTATACATTATTCATATAAACAAATTTAAAACTTTATTTCTAAAAAGGATTTTTTTTTTCTCGGTTTACTGTGGACACTCAAGTAACTATCTGTGATTTATGTATACAGTCATCGAGAAGTAAAATAAGATAGCAAACAACAAGAACGTCATCATTATGTTATCACTTATGAAAATCAAAATTATTATACAAATATTAGTCCATAATATAAAATAAAGTTATTCTCTTCACATGTTAATATGACATCGAAACAGTTTAACATGTAATAAACGTGCAAAGCATTTTTGGTTAGATGATAAGAAAAATACAAAACAAATATCATCTATAAAGTTATATTATTGAGATACGACTAATTAAATGATTGAACCTTATCAAATTGAAATAAATATATGCATCATTTTATGTAACTCAAAAAATTTCTCATTGACCATTTTCAAATGACTCGCGTGAATAACATATATATATATATATATGTTAATCTACATTGAACATTCATAAATAATTTCCAATACTATTTTGTATAGAACGTACTATTTAAATCTTCAGTTAAATAAGTAATATTTTTTACTATAACATATATTTTCTGAATAAGGAATCACGTGCAACACACGTCTCGAAAAATTAGTGTGTACTTATATATATATGAACTACATCTTTGTTAGGTGAATGATACATGGATAATTACAAACTCATTGATAATAATCTCATTCAATAAACTAAACATATCAATATTCTATTACACTTAATTTTCGTATGACTATATTTTTGATATACAAATCGTAGGGGCACAAATTAAATATCATTATAGAAAATGATTTGTGAAAACTTACAAAAAATTACATTTAGAAAATCTAAATAAGAAATTTGGTGAAAGTGTAACTTAAACACTAAACTGAAATGATAAAATCCTACAATTTACAAAACTTTCTTCCTCCCTCAACAAATATCTTTAGTTGAACAATAATGAAAACGAATTTTCTCTCTATAAATTCTCGAATGGCTTCTGTTGATGTTAACGCCGCTCAAATTTCATTAAATCGTGGAGAACACTTTGGTATCTATGCTTTTATTGTTTGTTTTAATTTGTGAAAGACTTAGCTTGTATATATTAATTATATAAAAAATTTAAAACTTTATTGCTAGAAAGTAATTCTTTTCTTGGTTTATTAAGGACATTTAAATAACTATCTTTGATTTATGTATACAAGAACGTCATCTATTATGTTATCGCTTTTAAAAATAAAAATTATTATATAAAAATTAGTTCTAAAAAATAAAATATAGTTGTTCTCTTCACATGTTCATATGACATCGAAACAGTTTAACGTGGAATACTCGTGTAAAACACTTCTGGTTAGATGATAAGAAAAATACAAAACAAATATCGTCTATAAGGTAATATTACTGAGATACGACTAATTGCATGATTAAACCTCAACAAATTGAAATAAATATATGCATTATTGCATTTAACTCGCAAAATTTTTCACTGACCATCTTCATACACTCGCGTGAATAAGACATATATATGACGATCTACATTGAACATTCATAAAAGAATCGGTAATATTATTTTGTGCAATCTATTGTTTAAATCTTCAGTCAAATAAGCAATACTATTTACTAAAACATATTTTTTTTCTTAATTAGCAGTCACGTGCAACGCACGTGTTGAAAAATTAGTGTATATATATATATATAAACTACATCTTTGAGTTTGGTGCAAGATACACGGGTAATTATAAACTCATTGATAATAATCTCATGCAATAACCTACATATATTAATATTCTATTACACTTAATTTTCATATCACAATATTTTTGAAGAACAAATCGAAGCACAAATGAAATATCAGTATAGGAAACGATTTGTTAATACTTTGAAAAATTTATATTTAGAAAATCTAAATGAGAAAATTGGTCAAACTGTAACTTGAATCCTAAATTTAAATGATAAAATCCTACAATTTACGGAACTTTCTTCCTCTCTTAACAAATATTTTTAGTTAAACAACAATGAGAACGAATTTTCTCTCTATGAATTATCGAAAGTCTTCTAGTGATGTTAACACCGCTCAAATTTCATCAAATCATTGAGAAAACTTTAGTATCTATTCCTTCAATGTTTGTTTTAATTTGAGAAAGATTTAGCTTTTATACATAATTATATAAAAAAAAATTAAAACTTTACTGCTAAAAAAGAATTTTTTTCTCGGTTAACTATGAGCACTAAGATAACTAGCTTTGATTTATTTATACAGTCATCGTGAAGTAAAATATGAGAGCAAACAACAAGAACGTCATCTATGATGTTATCACTTATAAAAATAAAAATTATTATACAAAAGTTAGTTCTAAAGAATAAAATGTAATTGTTCTCTTCAAATGTTCATATGATATCGAAACAGTTTAACGTGGAATACACGTGTAAAGAAATTTTAGTTAGATTATAAGAAAAATACAAAACAAATAACGTCTATAAGGTAATATTACTGAGATACGACTGTTACGACCCAAAACCGAGCCGCGACTGGCACCCACACTTACCCTCCTATGTGAGCGAACCAACCAATCTAAACCCTAACATTTCATTATAATATCAACAGAAAGTAATGCGGAAGACTTAAACTCATTAATAAAAACCAATTCAATAACTTCTAAAATTCAACATCTATTATTCCCCAAAATCTGGAAGTCATCACCACAAGAACATCTATGATCAAATTACTAAACTAAGAGTATTCTAAGAA
>NC_028637.1:86567364-86578047 GCF_001406875.1 Solanum pennellii
GTTCAGAGAGTCGATTTCAGTACCCAAATTTCAGAAGTCTAAGTCTTTTGGAACGAGACACCCTCGACGGCCCGTCGTGCCCATGACGGTCCGTCGTGGGTTCCGTCGACTCACACAGTTTTTCCAGAAATAAAATCTGCTGCTCAAAATGACTAAACAGGTCGTTACAACGACTAATTACATGATTGAACCTCATTAAATTGAAATAGATATATGCATTATTGCATTTAACTCATAAAATTTTTCATTGACCATCTTCATAGACTCGTGTGAATAAGAGATGTATATGATGATCTACATTGAACATTCATAATAGAACCTGCAATTTTATTTTGTCCAAAATTTATTATTCTAATATTCAGTTAAATATGCAATACTATTCACCATAACATATATTTTCTTAATTAGCAATTATGTGCAGTGCACGTGTCGAAAAATTAGTGTGTGTATCTGTGTATATATATATGAACTATATCTTTATTGGGTGCAATATACACGGTTAACGATAAACTCATTGATAATAATCTCATGCAATAATCTAAAACTATCAATGTTCTATTACACTTAATTTTCGTATGACTGTATTTTTGAAAAACAAATCGTAAGGAACAAATTAAATATATAGGAGACGATTTGTGAAATCTTTAAAAAAATTACATTTAGAAAATCTAAATAAGAAATTTGGTCAAACTATGACTTAAACAATAAATTCAAATGATAACATCCTACAATTTACAAAACTATCTTCCTCTCTCAACAAATATCTTTAGTTGAACAACAATTAACGAAAATAAATTTTCTCTCTATGAATTTTCGGAAGTCTTCTACTTATGTTAAGAGCGCTCAAATTTCATTAAATCATGGAGAAAACTTTGGTATCTATGCCTTCATTCTTTGTTTTAATTTGAAAGATTTAGCTTGTATACATTATTTATATACACAAAAATAAAACTTTACTGCTAATAATGAATTTTTTTCTCGATTTACTATGGACACTCAAATAACTATCTTTAATTTATGTATACGGTCATCGAGAAGTAAAATATGAGAGTAAACAACAAAAAGTCATCTATTATGTTATCACTAATAAAAAAATTATTATACAAAAGTTAGTTCTAAAAAATAAAATGTATTTGTTCTCTTCTCATGTTCATATGACATCGAAACACTTTAACGTGATATACATAAAGCACTTTTGGTTAGATGATAAGAAAAATACAAAATAAATATCGTCTATAAGGTAATATTACTGAGATACGACTAATTACATGATTGAACCTCATTAAAATTGAAATAAATATATGCATTATTGCATTTAACTAATAAAATTTTTCATAGACTCAAGTGAATAAGAGATATATATGATGATCCACATTGAACATTTATAAAATAATCTACAATGTTATTTTGTGCAAAACTTATTATTCAAATCTTTAGTTAAATAAGCAATTCTATTTACTATGACGTATATTTACTATGAATTCTCGATAGTTTTCTACTATTTTAACCCGCTCAAATTTAATTAAATCATGGAGAAAACTTTGATATTTATGCCTTCATTGTTTGTGTTTAATTTGTGAAATATTTAGCTTGTGTACATTATTTATATAATTTTTTAAAAAACTTTATTGCTAAAAAAGGAAATTTTTCTCGGTTAACTATGGACAATAAATAAATAACTATCTTTGATTTATGTATACAGTAATCAAGAAGTAAAATATAAGAGCAAACAACAAGAACATCATCTATTATGTTATCACTTATAAGAATAAATATTGCATACAAAAATTAGTTTTAAAAAATAAAATGTAATTGTTCTCTTCACATATTCATATGACATCTAAACAACTTAACGCGGAATACACGTGCAAAACACGTCTGATTAAATGATAAGAAAAATATATAACAAATATCGTCTATAAGTTAATATTACTCATGAGATACGGCTAATTACATGGTTTAACCTCATCAAATTGAAATAAATATATACATTATTGCATTAACTAATAAAAATTTTCATTGACCATATTCACAAACTGGCGTGAATAAGAGATATATCTGACGTCTGTATTGAACATTCATAAAAGAATCTGCAATATTATTTTGCACAAAATTTATTATTCAAATTGTCAGTTAAATAAGCAATATTATTTACTATAACATATATTCTATGAATTGGTGATCACAGACATGTAAGTATCACTATTTGACAATAACAAAAAAAAGAAAAAAAAACTTTTTAATAAAACAATAACTAAGAACCCTATTAAAACAGGTTGTGATATACTATTTCTTTTTAAAAATATTGACAATTTCAGAATTGACCATTGTAGTAAAATATTCTGTTTTACACAAAATGTCACATTGCTCTCTTTAGGAAAAAATTGCAAAAATAGTCAATTTTATCTAATAACTAAATTACTAACCAAAATGTAACCAATTTTATATTTTTGTTTCAATAACCATTTTTATATGTTTATTTAAGAGGGACAAAATAGAATTTATATAATTATCATATTTATATTTTTAATAAAAATGGCCAATTTTATATTTTTTTCGAAAACAATCGATTTTCTTCTCTCTTTCTTTTTTTTTTTAAATAAAAACTACCATAACTAATTAAAGGACATTGAATTTTTTTTCTTTTAGCAAAAACATATAGATATGTATCAATTTCATCATGATAAAGATAAAATTAAGACCTAATTTACTAATAGAACACAAACATATAATAACAACAAAATACAATTATTTCAAGTATCACAACATATTTAACTAATTCAAATAGATTAAACATAATAATAATCAGAATATAAATAACAAGCTTCATTATTTTTAAAAGTTATATTGCAAAATATAGAAAGGAATATACCTAAAGAGATAATAACAAAATAATAATGGAAACAAAGATAATTGAACTCATAAACTCACACCAAGATGAAAAACTTTTTTTCTTTTTTAGAAGAAAACTATTTACTATCTTCTTGTGATTTTTCTTGTTCTATTTTTTCTCTCTTCTCTTCTTTTTTTCTGTCTTTGTGTCTCTTTTTTCTTGTTCTTTTTTTAAAAAAATCTTCCTTTTCAAAATCACTTTCTCTAAATCTTTTTTTTATATATAAAAGAAGAGAAAGGTTTGTAGATATTGAAATTTTTTAGACTTGTACGAAGTATTGATAGGTCAGTAGAGGGGGCAAACCCTTATGAAATATGAGCTTCCTTGACAAAAGACTTAAAGTCTTTAAATTCAAATAAATGTGTGAGTCGAATTCTTCAAATCCTTCAAATATACAAGTTGAAGTCTAAGTTTGCATGTGGAGATAATTAAATCAACCAAGTTGCAAGTCAATGTCTTCAGATTTTATGAATTTACAAGTTAAGGTCCTAAAACTTGTTACAGGTTGAAGCATCAAAATCAACAAAATGCATAAGTCAAGTTTGAATGTGCAAACTTAAAAAAAAAAAATTAAAAAAAATGGAACTTGCACTATATTAATTCTTATTGGCATGTAAAATATGGAATGCTTTGAATTACTAAAAGTTTGTAATCAAGAATTACAGAGCAAATTCAAATCGGATATTACAATAAAAAATGCATGATATAAGGAAAAAAAAAAGGAACAAACTTCATTACTATAAAATTTTCTAAAACATCGATCAAATGCAAAAGAAAATTTAAAAAAAAAAAAAGAAGAAAAAAGAAGAGGAAATTGCCTTGAATTATGCCCCATTCATTATAAGCTCGTGGCTCATAATCTGTAATTGAAGATAAAATTGTGGATACGATATGTCTATTTATAGCTGTCATGTGGTGGGAATAAAATCCTCTCCTAGTTCAATTACAATTTCTTTTTGGATAGGACAACGAAAAAGGACATAAATTTGAAATTGAGTGGGATTACAATTCACAATTCAACTACATTTTGAAATTAAATTGCACCATAAAATCCCTCTCCTAGACTAAGAACATCCTTTTTGGCTATGCTAAAGTAATTGACGGAAATACTATCCTAGTCAAATTGGTTTTCCTATTGCTTTTTAAAAACCATTTATTTGCCTCCTAGGAAGGAGAGTAGAATCAAGGGATCAACAGAAGTGTATGGGCTATCTTGATGAATAAAATTATGTTTCTTCATATTTTATTTGTATGGTTTATTTATTTTTCATGTGTTTAAAATTTGTTGCAAACAAATTGGCACGCCCAGTGGGACCAAATTTGCCCTTCATCTCTTTTCTCTTAAATCAAATCTAAAAATCTGAAGCTGCAAAGGTGGAAGAATGAGTACTTCAAGCCTCGTCTTTGAGTTTCGTCAAGTCTACACTCTCAAGCCTTAAGGCAGGGGCATTTGTAGACATTTAAATTTTGTGGGACTCTACAAGATTCGTTCAATTCGAGTTGGGACTCTACAAATTGTGTTCAACTCAAATTAGGATTTTTGGAGGCTAGTCAACACTAAACCCTAGTATATGCCTATATAAAGGGTACTAAATTCTCTTAAAAGGTATCTCAAAAATTCTATAAAGAGATCAAGATCTCAAATACTCCGCAAATTGATGGATTATTTATATAGAGAGGTCAAATCTAAATCATCTTAATTCGATAAATACACCAATAACTTACGTCCCTCAAATCATGGATAAATCTTATGAGAGTAGAGTCAAGGTGTAAGACTCCCAAAATGAATTAAGATATCTAGAGTCTCACATGTTCCTATAAGCTTGTTAACATGTTAATTAATTGTTTTAAAGCATGTATGATTGATTTAAAGTCATTTGGAAGTCAAACGTCCAAGACGTTCGAAAGTTAGCCCTTGAGATATGCATGGGTGACTTGAGTGTGCCTAGCATGTTTGGATGTGTTTCCAGTGATGTTTGATGCTCAAACTGATATAGGAGGTCCTTGACATGTTAATGTGTGTATTTACGTTGGAAACATTCGGGTACGACTCCTCAATGGCCCCGCAAAAGGCCCTCAAAGAGGACCAAAGGTCCTTGGCAGTGTCTACCTATGACTGGCAAACGACGGCCAGTAGGTGCACCTACGTCCCGTCGATGGGGAGGCGTCGTCCAACACTTAGCCTGGTGAAGTCTCAAGCCAATGGACAAGACTCATACCCAAATGGCGACCAACAGTACGGTCCATCGTTGGACCTACTGGGCGTCAATGACTGCCTGTTGTTTGAACCTGCAATCTGCAGCCTGCGCACTATTTTATTAAGGGGTGAATGGGAAATTCATCTCATATCCTAACCTGCCCCTAGGTGGTTATTTTACCTATTTTTGGGTATATTAAGTTAAAAAGATCAAAACCCCAACCCAAATCATATTTCAAAAATTAGACTTTCCTCTCCAAAATATTCTCTCTAGAAACCTTCATTGGAGATGAAGTTCAAGAACAACCATGGTGATGGATTCTCAAGGTTTCTTCATCAAGTTTTTGTGGTTTATTCATCCAATAAGGTATGGTGATCCTTCATCTCTAGATAACCTTTCATCTAGAGAGTTCCTCCTAATATTTTCAAAGAGAAATCATGACCATTCTTCCTATCTTCCAATCTAGCCATGAGTTCTTTCTCAAAATATTTTCAAAAGCTTTCTCATGATGAATTTATAATAATGTACTGATTGTAAAGTGAATCTCAATCCAATTGCATGATGAACCCATGTTCCATCTAAATTCTTGATTTAGCCTATGTGTGGGCATTGTGATCTTGATTCTATGTTAAGTGAATTATGATTCTAGCATGTTGAATCGTCTATATGCTACTGTTTTGTATTCAAATCGATGGTGAATTATGAGTGATCAATGTTGATCAAAGGCTTGGAAGTTTGTTAAGGATGACCTATACTCCTATATCTTTTATAGTTTGGTGAAGTAGTGTACATGATATGACCTTAATTCTATGATGATTGAATCATGATCTCGTTTATGATTAGTGTACTTTAGCTACTGCCTATGATGTAATGTAATGGTGAATTATGTGAAACTGATCTATGTGGATCAAGGTTTGAAGGATTGAATGAGATTAGCCTATAATTCATCTATCTTCTATAAATTGTTAATGTAGTGTATTCATTGTGACCTCGATTTTATGACAATTGAAGTAGGAATTCGTTTAGGTTATTATATCTTTAGCTACTGCCTTAGATTGGTATTATTGATGAATTATGAGTTTTGATCATTGATGATCAAAGCAAGGGAGATTTGGTAAGATTGTTATTCCTTTACTTTCTATAGTATTATTGATAGAATTGGTGTTGTATTGGCATTGTGTGGTATGATCCACTTATAGTGATGGTGTTTACTTCTTGTCAATCAATATATGTGTTGATTGTGTTCTTGAAGGAAACTTGATGTGATATGAGTGTGGTTATTATGATTACACTATGTGAAGCTTATGCCTAGTTTCTACTCTAGTTGGTGATCTAGGTTGTATTGCTTATGTAACAAGCATGTGAATGACTATATTAGGGTTGGCTTAGGTGCTGCCATGGATGATTCATAATGTCTAATGACCCCTTACCTATTTACACCTAAATGAATGTGTGATTAGCTAATGTTAGGAGTTTTGAATACAGTGTTATAGTTATCTTGTCTTCTATGTTATTATGTGTTGTGTGGTCTATGCTTGAATGTGTATTGTGGTCCTAAGAGTGTGACTGCCTCAATGTGTTATTGATAACCGTTAGGTGATCATGTTGACCAATGTACACATAGGCTCACACTTCATGTATGCTTACAAGTAGTATAGTTTTATGGTGTTTAATGAAAGATTATTCTCATATGCACTAGTGTCTACTATTATGCATGTAAGGTATGTGTTATGAAGTATTTTACGTATCCCTTAACTAGGAATGACTTCATAGGTGTACTTTGTATGGGCAAGGGTATGGGACCTTGCATTGCACATGTGTGCCTTGATAGGATAGTTCCTAGTTTGGTTTTCTATGTACATAAATATGAATGCATGATTATGTTATGAGTGTGCATAGTGTCTAAATATGTTTATATGAAAGGATTGCTCATTTAGTTACACATATACCCTTATGCATGAAATAAAGTAAAGTATGAATATGTATGGTCTAAAAGTGTTATGTGAAAGGCTTGCTCACATGTATGTACACACATATGTATGATGATCTAGTAAATAGAGGGGCCTTGAAAAGTGTTCTCAAGAGTACCCTAAACTAGATGGTGATTTACATATGCTACGTCCATGTGAAAGGACTTATTAAATGATTTAGGTTGAAATCTGTGGACTATGAACTAAGCATATGAGAGGTTAAATCTACTAAGCCTATGTTTTATAAAGTAGTGAATAATAATGGCTTTCAATAAAGGAAACTCAGCTTAGCACCGAGTGAACTTAAAGATGAGAGGTGTTCCTTCCCATTGTAGGAAGGTAGGTTCACCATAGTCCTCACGAGGTGGTTAGCCTCATATCCCAAAGGGCATAAAGTGATATTTCCATAAGTGGATAACTACAATGCCTCAATAGGCATAAAGAGAGTTTCCATATATACCTTCAAGTTTCATAAACTATGCTTGCCCCATAGGATCTAGCAAGTGATATCACTTAGGTTGCTAGCATATGTTAATGTTCTACTTTGGCTAAGTAGAGCACCTTACCTTGGTGTAAGGCTCTACAACACCAAATTACATATACCACCCATGGTCTTAGTGTCGGTTAAGGCTATATTTTCCCTACAGTAAAATGAAAAATGAGAGTAAAGAAAAAGACTCTAACTAGGATAACCTAAGGGAAGTTACTTAGTGTAGGTGAGGGTATGAGACTTTATCTATGCATTGCACAAGTAGCTCTTGAAGGGATTTCTAGGAAGGTGTTCTAATGTATGTGATTATGTTTATGTTTCTTTTGCATGATATTGTATTAGTGTCGACATGGTGTGATGATATGCATGGTATGAAGTTCTTATGTGACTATGTGATTAAGGTCCTACTTGATGTGTATGTTGTTGATTATAGTATTATGGTTGATGTATGAAATACATTTTAAGACTTGTGGTCTCATGATAGGTTTACTAAGTAGGTGTGAGGTTATAGGGCTTCATATGTACATTACACTAGTAGACTTAGATTAGGGTTGTGAGTAAGGGTCTTATAGTGGCCTATGTGAAGTGAAGTTAACATATTGCAATGTGACTATAGCTTACCGTAATAGTGTTGGGTGTCTTAACTTGAATGTGTATTATGGTGTGCTATATTTCTATGATGGTATGTGTTGACTTATGTATGTTGTATGTATGATTTTTTTGTGGCTTTAAGGTGATGCATTGCACCAAGTATCACTAGAAGTTACTTGGAAAGCTAAGAAGTCAAAAAAGAAAGCTTACTGTAAAATGAACTCACTGTAATTGAAAATGTGCTTACTGTAAAGTGGTGATTTATATGCCTTAAATGCAATATGCATTTTTATGTGATGTTATGACTATTTTATATGCCTAAAATAAGTATGCAAATGACATGATGATTATTGTATCGCAAGTTTTATGAAGTTTTCACAAAAAGGCATAATGCATGGTTTCAAGTAAAATGTTCCTTTTAAATGCATATTTTTGCATGGTTGCCATACTTAGTGCATTCTTGTACTAACACCATTTTTCTTTACCTTTTTACACAAAGTGAAGGTCAAGGATGCTTAAAGGAGGTCTCTATGGTGAAGGGCTTGATGTATGTTTTCCCAAGCTCGAGGAAAGGAATCCTTAAGATTCAAGGAAGTCCTATGTCAAATTTATGTTTAGAGTTGTGTAATAGTTTACTTATGATTTATATTATAAGGGTCGTGTCCCTAATGTATTTTAATAATGTTGAGTCTAAAATGGCAAAGAGACTTAGAGTCTAACTACATACTTATGATATTTTATATATAATGGAAGTGATGTTCTAGTATATGATGTGCTAAGAAAGTTTTAAATTTTCCGCTAAATTTACTGATGAAAATGCGATAAATGATAACTATGGGCTTGTATAAGAACTCCAAGGGTCAAGTACATCATGTTACTTCTTGGGGGTGCTCTCCGGTGGTGACACAACGAATCAACAGAATTGTATCCGCTATCTTGATAAATAAAATTATGTTTCTTCATATTTTATTTGTATGATTTATTTATATTCTATATGTTTAAAATTTGTTGCAAATAGGATTTAAGTAGATTGAAAAAAATGAAATAATTTTGTTTTCTTAAAAACTAAACACCAAATGCATGCTTAAGTCTTTTTCTTTCCAATGAAAATTTTCTTTTCTCAATAAAAACTCTTGTTCTCCCCAATGAGCCACCCAAAAGAATCAATAAAAAATATTATTTTTCTTTTATCTTTTTCTTTCTCTAAGAGAAGGCTATGGAAAACGACTTCATTTTCCTTTTAGAGGACTCAATTTTCTTTAATTCGTTAATTAAATAAAAGATAAAATGGGTCATCTGATTTATTTTTTATAAAGAAAATAAGTTCAAGTAGGATACATCATATTTTAATCATTCAAATCCAAAAGAAAAAATTTGTCCATTGACACAAAATTTAAATATTGTGAAGTAAAAAATTACTAAATAAAATTTAATAAATAAAAATAAAAATACATGAATAAGAAAAATAATCTTATTATATATATTATAGAAGTCGTTAAATATGTCAAAAATTAGGTGTTCACAATATACCTCTCTTTGCTTGGAAACATAAAGAGTTTTCAAGCAAAGAAAGTGAACATAGTGACTAAATTTTGACCTATTTCAAACTCCATTGAAAGCAATTTTGAAAAAGATGACCGGAGTTTGCTTCTGAGATTGCCTACATATCCTTGGTTAAAAGAAAATCAGGTCAATATAGTTTGAAAAAATTTGATAGCCCAAACTATCAAACATTGTGGTAAAAAGACTTGCTTTTGTCTGCTTGTTACCATCTACTGTCTATAGTTATCTAAAAGAAAAGAGCAACAGAAATATGCTTCTTTACATTAAAGATGATACAAGATCCCTCATTTATGTGTTTTCTTAGGTGATTTGCTCTGTGCATTATCTTTGAGATTGATCTTGATTCTCTCTTGGAGGTTTTCAAATGCATATTTTAACTTCAGTTGGCGGTTGAAACTTAAAACTCAAGATCACAAAATGAAGAAATCGAATAGGATGTGTTTCTTTTTAGGTAAAAAAGATATATGAGAATCTTGAACTAGGACGTATAATCCAAGAAAGAAAAGTAGAAATGAGTCGGATTGCCTTGAGAGTTTCAAATGAAATGTATTATTATTGTGGGTTGACCTATGAATAGGTGTATCACCCAAAATATGAATATGATGTGTATGTCACATGAATGTTGGAGCGTTTGCCCAGGATGTGCATATAGTGTGTATTACCCATGAATAAATAATTGATGTGTTTTGCATGTGAATGAAGGACGGGTATGTATTACAAATGAAAGAAAGACTAGTACGTATTGCACATGAATGAAATATTGTAACGACCTGTTTAGTCGTTTTAAACAGCAGATTTTATTTCTAGAAAAACTGTCTGAGTCGACGGAACCCATGACGGACCGTCATGGGCACGACGGGCCGTCGAGGGGGTCTCGTTCCAAAACACTTAGAATTCTGAAATTTGGGTACTGAAATCGACTCTCTGAACTTCGTAACGGAATGGCAGGACGAACCGTCGTGGGCACGACGGACCGTC
>NC_028637.1:86588096-86598354 GCF_001406875.1 Solanum pennellii
TAGTTTAGTAATTTGATCATAGATGTTCTTGTGGTGATGACTTCCAGATTTTGGGGAATAATAGATGTTGAATTTTAGAAGTTATTGAACTGGTTTTTATTAATGAGTTTAAGTCTTCCGCATTACTTTCTGTTGATATTATATTGAAATGTTAGGGTTTAGATTGGTTGGTTTGCTCACATAGGAGGGGAAGTGTGGGTGCCAGTCGCGGCTCGGTTTTGGGTCGTGACAAATATTGATGCGTATTGTATTGAATAGACTAGTGTGTATTGCACATGAAAGAAATATTGATGCGTATTGTATTGAATTTAGACTGATGTGTCTTGCTCATGAAAGAAATGCTGGTACGTTTTGCACGTGAATAAAAGTATAGGTGCATATTTCACATATTAAGGTCGATGTGTATTGCACATAAAAGAAAGACTGGTGCATTTTGCACATAAATAAAGGATGGGCGCGTATTTCACGGATTTTAGACTGATGCATATTGTACTTAAACGAAAGACTGGTTCGTTTTGCACATGAAAAAAGGAAGGATGCATATTATATGGAATTTAGGCTAATGCGTATTGCACCAGATTGAAAAATTAGTGCATATTGCATGGAATTTAGGTTGATGTGTATTGAACATGAATGAAAATTGGTGTGTGTTGTCCGAAGCTCTCAAATTGAGAGACAAGAATGTGAATAGCATGAGATGAAATAACAAACATGTGAAGACTTTGGAGAACTTTTTTTTTTTTTTATGTTTCACTTTTTACTTGAAGTCCTGCATTTTTTTTGTTTCTGTGCTGAGCAAAAGAAAGAGAAAATTGTTAGTTTAAAGTGGTGGTTGACTTGCGGCCTTATCGTGTCGGAGTGTCAAGTTCCGACACGATAACTTTAAAGGAAAAAGATATTGCATTAACTTAATGTACTCGATCTCAAGAAATCCATTTACCAAACGAGTGTGGTTGGGAGGCATGAGTCCTCGTGTGTGTGCTTGGTTCATGATTAATTACGTACTTGCTTCAATTGTCACTTGTTCATGTTGTTTGTTGCTTATCACCTGCTAAGTTCTATAGTTAATTTTATACTATTGTTCATTGTATATTAGTTTCTATTTTGGGTTGGCCGATGATACCTACTCAGTACATGTTGCCCTGTATTGAGCCTACTTGTGTTTTTTTTGTTTTCCTTTTATGGAGTGCAACGAGTGTACCAATGACTTTGACTTGCCCTCGGCTCTAGCGAGCCTCCAGCGTTTTAGGTTCCAGGGTGAGCTATTCATTCAAGGTCGTGTTGGATTCTCTCAATCATAACATGATGTCCTATGTTTTCAGACATATACCATTTTATTTTATTTTATACTATTTTGGTGTAATTGATACTCTTAGACTTAGTATTCGAAGATTAGATGTTCTTGATATGATCACTTTCAGGTTTTAGGAATGATATATAGTAGATTAAACTTTGGGTCGTGACAATATCAAATACTAGAAAAATATTAGACTTAAAGTGTGAAAGATTGGATTAAGAAAGACTTATACTTAAGGAAATGTATTCCTTTTGAAGAAAATGAGGAAGAGAACTTATCTGGAGGCGTATGTCGACTTTGAATGAACCATGACATACACTTTAGACTTGATCCCTGATCTATATGAGTTGTCTAGTTCTCAAAATCTGAACCATTATCAATTTAAAACTTATATGTGTATCGTTCATATAGAGGTGTCGAGAAATGGTGATCTTTTCATATTTCCTCACATTAGTCATTTTCATGATGTTCTTTCGTTTTCTCTTAAGGTGCCCGCAAAAATTTTCACCGATAAGATGTCCTCCCTTATCACCTTAGGCTCTTTTTTTTTTTTTTTTTTTGCTTATGGTGTTCTTAAGAGTTTTCAAACTCATATAACCTTGTATAACGAAATTATGCTATTTGTATATTTCAAATTTAACTATTCACAAATACACGAACCTATATTGTATTCAATGATCTTTGCAACTTATATAAATATTTAAATTAATATTATTTATTAGGGGGTCAATTTATGGCCAACGAAGGTCCAAGAGTGGCCTCACACATGCAATGTTATACGAATATTGGTGTAATTGATTATTTAGCTAACAAACTCTTAGCAAAAAAAAATGCATTCTAATATACAATTATTTAACAAAGTATACAATTTGATTTTCTTTCAAAATACTAATACAATTAGGATATACAAATTAGTTGTATTACTATATATAACGTATTTTATACAAATGTTGTTTATATACAAGTTATTTTTATACATATACAAACTGATCTAATTTAATTATAAACTTCATTTGTATTTTGTATGCGCTTAATACATACAATTGTATAATAGAATCATCTATGAATTTACATAGTGACTATTATCATGTCATATTCATAAAGTTATCAAAATTTCAGCGAATATAATTGTAAAAATACGAATCAAAAATATAATTCAATCCACTAATTCAGATATACTTCTTTAACGCATACATAAATATACAAATACAATCAAATTTACGTTACACATATATAAGAATACAATCCAAACAAATTTAGTTGATAAAAAAAAATGAATTCACCAAAAAAATACTAAATATAAATGTACAAAATTCATGCAGAAATGAAAAAATAAATTGATTGTTGTGTTTATCTTTAGTAATATAAGCAACAAAGAAATCAATGGATTTTTGTGATAATTCTGAATAAATATTGATATCATGAACTCATTCTAATGAGTTTGGTGTCTTTCTTCAAGAAGAAGAAGTCATATTTGCTAATGATTCTAATTAGATTTAATAACCACCAATTAAGGGACTATTTTCCATCATGATACAGAAAATTCGCACAATTAATGAATCTACATTAATAACCAACTTGTATAATTAATTAAAAACAGTCAAATTATACAGATGAAATTTGATTGTCATTAAATGTATAGTTGTGTTATGTAAATAGACAAATTCTAGTTCAGTATGAAATTTTTCCTTATTTTTTAAACATATATATCATGTAAAGTTCTCAATATGGACCGATCACATTCATCTGAACTAGTCCACACGTGCTTTGAAATTTGACATATCAAGTTCGATTAACTCATTATTTTGATGAAATATCAAGCCCGATCCATTACTAGGTGGGCTACGGGCTGACTGAGCCCGTACAATTTTTTTAAAACAATGTATTCTTTAATAATTTATTTACTTTAAATTCTAACTTCTAAAATATTAAGATAAATGTCTACAAGAATATTACATGGAGTTACTATGCAATATCTCCAAGAAAATGATCTTCTTGAACACAAATCTTTTGTAAATCATATTAATAGCCCCAAAATCATGCGTGTAAAAATTGATATTAATTAATAGAAAAAATTACATAACAAGATAAGTATATGATATGTTTTTTACGATAAATCATTGTAATTTAAAATATTATAATTCTTAGCTATACGTTGAGTTTATAAGAAATTTTTCTATCTTCACTACCTTGCCTCTTTCAGATGTTTTCATCCTTTGTTGTTTAGATTCTATTAAACAAATTTTCTGTTGGATAGTTCAGTTTTTTGAACTTTTCCACCTCTAGCACACTATTATAATGCATTATACGAAATTTGATAATGAATTCGATTAAAATTGAGGATTTCTAAAAATAAATTACACAATGCATAATGTATTTAAATATTTTTTTTATCGAACGCAGAATAATAAAACAAATAATATTTTGCATCTCATGCTCTGGATTTCAAGTACCTTTAATTGTCCACCATCTGAGCACAGCTGGGGCTCACCACTGTTTCAAAAAATTGGTACAAATGCTGGTTAAGATGAAGCAACATAGCTAATCACAGCTTTGTGTTTGTTCTTTTAAATTAGGTGAGACAATTGATAATTCCTCTTACTATCTAGGTGTCATTTGAAATTGTACTGAGGTGATAATTCATTCAACACAATTATAAGTTAGGTATAGACGGGGTATCCGAGCACCTTTTTTAACTTTGGAAAAAATTATATATATATATCTTGGAAAATGACCTTGTGTCGCTGGTATAAGCTAGAGGTGTCACCTGCAAGACCAGGGTTAAAATCTAGCTAGAACCTACTTCACTGTTTTTATTTTAATTTTAGCTTAGAGCTCATATTTGAGTCATTAGTGACCAATCAAATACTACATTATCCGTCAACTATTATTAAAAGTTTCGCTATTAGTGACCAATTAAATACTAAATTATTCGTCAACTATTATTAAAAGTTTCGCTAACACCTAAATTAAAATAATGTTAGTGCACCCGAAATCTTCAAATCCTGTTTTGCATCTGGTCCTAACTACCTCTCCATTTCATTTTCATCATTCTAATAAGAACATTGAAAACATGTTGACCTCATATATATGTGATATGACTTAAGCAAACTTTTAGATTACAACTACAAATTTGTTTTAAGCTAATTTAATGTTTGGATTTGTTGGAAGATCATACATGGGCCAAGTGAGTCACAACTCATGACAAGCACTATTTGTCACATTGATTAAATTTATAACCAAAAATTGACCAACTAAACTTTTGAATGTCTTGTTGGATTAAACCAAAAATAAACACTAATCATAATTATGCTTGAAGTCATGTTCCAAAAATGCAAACATACGTGACACAGCCACTAAAATATGTCATTTAAACAAATTAATTAACTTCTGCTTCATACATTATTAGTGGATATCATCATGATGAATTTACCCACCACTAATGGGTACGATTCATAGTTAACATTTTTCTCTATCTTTAATTAAAAAGATATTAAATTCAAAAATTTTAAAATATTTTTATTTCTCTATTATGGAGTTTTGTATTTCAAACCTTGAAGTTCCAAAACCTATGGAAAATGATAACAGCTAATTTTGAAAATTTTAAATATTCTAGAATTTTATTTGTAAAATTTGGACTCTATGATTAGGGCTGGTTCTAAGCCAAAAAAAACAAACATATTTTAGGCTCTCTAATTGGGGCTTTCCCCCTTTTTAAAGCAATAATAGAGTTTATCGTAGATTTTGTGAAAAATAATATTTTGTATTTTCTTATCTCGATTTGTTTCTTTTTACTTTGTCTCAAAATAATATTTGATTTTTTTGTTCTGGTCAACTTTTTGAATTTTTTTAAATTTTTATATTACATGTTTAATACTATAAGATTAAACCATAAGATTAAACACAAAAATCTTAAACGTCATCATGTCAAATTATAAATAAAGAAACTACTAAAAATAACTTTGCATCTCAAAAATATACGGTAACTCCAGAGAAAAATTAGAAAAATAGACTATAAATATATAATAAAAAAAGTTGTTAGCATTATTTTAAATGTTTAAAGCTAATTTAATTTATTTTGACTTTAAATCACTAATGTGCTTTAGTCACTTGACTCAATCATATATATATATATCCATGATATTGAGAAGTATTTTTTAAATACAAATTGATTTGAAAAGGATCGAATAAAATTTTTATTTCTATGTGTTATCCCTCGTACTAAACTCTATATAATATAAATATAATTTAGTCGGAAATTTTTCGAATATCAATTATATAATAATAAAAAAAATGATGATGATGAATTGGCAAATAAAAGTAAAAAGTAATATAGCATTCGTGCAGCAAGAATGGGAAACCATATGAAATGGGCGTGCTCCATCCACCTTTCTATCATTACCAAAAGCTGACATATACTTTTCAAAACTGCTTTCTAAAGGCCATTTATTTAAGATTATAGACGTATAATATTAATATAAATATGCTTTTTAATTTTTTAATTTCGAATGTATATAAATAGATATTTAAATTATCATAGAGAATATCGTGTAAGATGTCTTTGTTCATTTGATTAACTTTATACAAATTTAAGTGTCCAATTGTGCACACCTAAACGTTAGAAAGCATAAATATGAGTTAACACAAAGTTGAAAGACATATTTACGTATTATGTTTACTATGTAATGTATAGTAGTATTTTTGTACTTGTTTATATCCTAGTACTTGAGGAGTAAATTTCTAATTTTTAACTCATGTGTTAATTTAGGAGTGTCCATGATTATGCTAAAAATTGATTTAAATTAAAAGGCTGACTTTTATTTAATTTGATGTTATAAAAACCTAACATATATATATATATATATATAGCTTATGCATTTTCAGTAAGTTTATGTTGTTTAGTACGTTGGATTAACAAACATTATAAGCAAGAAACTAAACATAATTAGACTTTTAGTATTAAAACAGTAAAATTCAAAATGACACGGAGACAATTCATTTCCTTTTGAATAAATTTTTCCCCCTCCTTATTGAATAAGCTTTTTTTTTATATATGATTAATAGTCGAATTAAAATTCATGACAAATAAACCAATAAATATATATTATATTTAATTTAATTTAATTTTAATAACTTTAAAACCAATTAATTTAATTTGATTTGATTTTGACTCATAACCTACCCAAAGTCCTACCCCTATTTGTTATATTTGAACCAAAGCTGTCAAATTTTACTTTACTAGTTTGTACATTCCATAAATATAAACTTTCTCTTTTCATTTTACATTTCATATTTTTTTTAGTTCGTTACATTTTATATTTTTCTTTAATTAGTTTATTACATTTCACATTTTTTGTAGTTCGTTCAAAAGATTCATTGTAATTAAAAGCAATTTGACTTTAAAACTTTTCTTTTAACGTTTATGAAATTAATTATAACTACACAAATATCTAAGAATTGTTTTAGACCATAATTATAAAAAAAATTTCTTAAAATATCATATCGAATCAATAAATGTCATATAAAATAAAATGAAAGTAAATATTTTTCTCAATTTATCTCGTCATTAAGTTTACCAACACAACATATAATACATGGATAGCAATTAATTCAAACCATGAAGTACGTGGGACGGTCTTGATTGACTGATTAATATTTCAAAACCGACCTAAATAAACAAATAATAGATGAGGTTTCATTGATTATAGTCATATATCAATATGAATCGTGGTGTTCGATGTAATCAAATTTTTCCTTTCTTAATTAGAAGTCTTAAATTCAAGTGAATATATAAAAAAAAATTTATTGATAATATCACCTATAAATATTAAACTCTATCATATATAATTCATATATAATATAGACTTCAATACGAATTTTGAACCTCGATTGAAAAAAAAAATTATGGCCAAAGATTTCAAATCTCAGATAATTCCATAATTCATATATCGTATCTGCAGATCCTTTTAAATATTATATTTCTAATTCTCTATGTTATCATCAAGTCTACGCCACGTATACTTTTCCATTTTTGAAGTTCAAAATATTTGTCAAATGCTAGACTTTGGACAACATTATTGTAATACAATTATTACAACTATTAAAACTATTTTAGAAATACTCAAACGCTTCCCCAAGTAAACCTCTCCGACTTGTAAATTTTATTTTATTTTCTATTTGGAATTCTATATTTATATTAAAAGTCAATTAATATAAATCAATGGTCACGTAAAATTTATTTAAAGAGATCTAAAGCTTAAATCTAAAATCTCTGATTAAGGACGAAAATAAACTTATTTATCTCACGTTCATAATTGGTTGTCACTCACCTTATTCGAATGTGTACATTTGAAAAATATAATTAGAATTTAAGTCTCGTAACTTCAAGACATAATAAAATACCAAAAAAATGAACTTGAAAAAATGTAAGTCATAGCTTTAGGTCTCGAAAAAATGTACGTACTAAAATAAAATTAGAATCTAGGTCTTGTAACTTCATAGCCTAAAACACCAAAAAAGATGAACTTGAAAAAAATTGATATAATAATAATAATTGATTAAGCTTTAGGTCTTGAGAAATATACATAATAATATAATTAGGGTTTAGATTTTGTAACTTCAAGACCTAAAACACCGGATTATTAATGATATAAATTTGAAAAAATATACTTAATAATAGTATCAGGGTTTAATTGTTGAAAAACTAAACGTACTTAACATAAAATATTAATAAGACCTAGTTTACTAAGTACAATTTTTTAATTATTTATTTGTTAACAAACTTGCGTGACATGCGTGCTAGATTTTATAATAACAAAAGAATGTTCTCATAATTTGACAAGTTCATATATAGTTATAATATTTAAAAGAATTAACTTATAATTATCGAATTAAGTAATCAACACGAAATATAATTAACGAATAAATTGTATTTTACACATAAAAAATAGTATAACCTGTAAACCTAAATTATAAAGAAAAAATTTAATTGTTGTATAACATAGAATCAAGTGTCATGTCTTGTCACTTTATCGATTAAATTTTTCATGAGACAATGCTATAAATATTGCCGATTTCTCTCTCTATTTATATATACTATTAAAAAATTTCACATTATTTCAATACTTTTTTTTGTCAATTACTATTTTTTCGTCCAATATTTAGATTCCAAACTCATATTAACGTTTGATTTTTTGTAGAAAGGTGTTTAGGAGCTTAGATCAGCCACTGATCAATTGCCCAATTTGCCCTTCTCTTTCAACTTCAACTTCTCTATTTACATGTAATATTTTTTCCTATATAATTTATTTCTTTTATTTTTTTTTATATGTTACTCCGTATTTACAAAATAATACTAAAAAGTAATTTAAAATATTAAAAATTAGGTTAATTTGTAAAATTTCACCCATACTTCGTAATTGAGACTTATAGAGTAACATATATAATTTGAAAATTGCATTTAGAGTACTATGAATCACAATGATTAGCAACTTAAAATATTTAAAAAACATATTAAAACGTGATTAACTTTCGAAATTTTACACGTGTCACATAAATTGAAACTAATGGAATAACATATATCATTTAAAAATTACGTTAAGAGTACTATAAACTACAATTTAAAGTACTTAAAAATATACTAAAAAGTTAACTCTCGAAATTTACCATGTGCCACATAAATTCAGAAAGGAGAAATAGTTCTCCACCTTAACGACAAAAACATATATTATTTAAAAATTACGTTAAGAGTACTATAAACTACAACTTAAAGTACTTAAAAATATACTAAAAAGTTAACTCTCGAAATTTACTATGTGCCACATAAATTCAGAAAGGAGAAATAGTTCTCCACCTTAACGACAAAAACATATATTCTTGTTTATTATAAATTACGTATTTATGTTAAAAATTGATCAACTCCAAAAAAAATTACATGTGCTACATATATTATTTGAAAAGTACGTTAAAAATATAATAAAATTAATCAACAACAAAAAATACTTAAAAATTAAGTTTACTCTCTCCTAATTGTATATGTCACATAAATTAAAACAAAATAATATATAATAGGCTCAAACTTGCCCGGACTTTTGTGTATATAGTTAAACAAAAAGAATAATCAAATTAAAATTTAGAATTCCAAGTAATCAGATTTTTAATTAATCGCAATTTCTTAAATAAAAAATAAATAAATATATAAATAAATAAATAGATTACACATAGAGACATGTACATCATCCAAATTGAAGACGGTGGGTGTTGTCGTAATACGAGATTCCCACATGATTTATGAAAATGATTAACCATCTGGTTAAATGTCAATTAATATTCTTATTTATTTTATTTAATCCTTATATAAAAAATATCAATTTTTATTTATTTTAGCAAATAAAGAAAGCTTATTATTTACTTACAAATTTTAATACTTTTCTTATTATCCTAATACTTAGACTATCTACTTACAAATTCTAATAATTTTGTTCTTCTTATATATAGAGTATTGTTGGGTTTTATTTGCCCTAAATTTCTTACCATAAATAGGTTTTCCTTGTAGGAAAAGGTTTTGGATTGACTAATCCTTTTCTTGTAGGAAAAGGTTAAGACTCTATAAATAGAGGCATGTTCCTTCTAACTTAATCAGCATTCACAATGTAGTCTTAAGGGCTTTGAGAGTTTTGGTTAGAGGGAGAATTTGTGGGTCACAAGTTTTGATACGTTATCACTTGTGTGAACCTCCCATGTATTCCGAGTGAATTGGTTGAGGTTGTTTCTCTCTGTATTTTGTACTCTCATATTTATAGTGGATTGCTCATCTCCTTTGTGGACGTAGGTCGATTGACCGAACCACGTTAAATCTTTGTGTCTTTTTGTATATTTCTCGTTATCTTCTTACTCGTGGTCTTTTGAGGTTTGCGTTGCTAGCTTCCGCGTTTACACCTGCTTATTTTTCGGTCCTAACAA
>NC_028637.1:86601240-86624157 GCF_001406875.1 Solanum pennellii
GGTTTTTGAGAGAGCTTTCAACAAGAGAAAAAGAGAGAAAGAAAAGGATTCTTTTGTTGCAGTCTTTTCTCCGACCAGCAACGTTCAGATCGTTTTTCCCGATTAACTAACCGTTGGATCGGGCTGAAATTTGGACTGAGTGTTCCTAACATCTTGGTGGCTGATTTGGACGGTGGAGATCGGATTCGGAGGTCAGAAAGATCCTGTTTTAGGTCCCGAACAGAAGCTGGATTTGGGTGGTGTTTCTTTCTATTTATCTTTTGTTGGTGTAGCTATTGTTTGTTCTCTTTTGGCACTTGTTGTGTAGCCATTAGAAGAATATTTGTAACCCTCTTATTGTTATAGTGAAGCAATTCGGATCTTGTCAATCCCGTGGTGTTTACCTTCGGTTTGAAGGGTTTTTCCACGTAAACTTGGTGTTCTTTATTGTTAGATTTTCAGTTTCATCTTTTCGTCACAACAACTGGTATCAGAGTATAACTTTATTGATTGAGCGAGACACGTGTGCAAAATATGTATGCTAAGTTAGTTATATTAAAAGCATGAAGATCTTATAAATATTGATTGAATTCTTTTTCCTTAACTAAAATACTATATAATAGATAAAATTATCATTTCTTAAATTAATAATAAATTATGTTTATAATGTTTCAAATTAAGGTACTATAAAATATTACATGATAAAAAGTATTAAGAGAATTAATAATTAAGAAGACCTAAAATATATGATGAAATAAAGTATTTTATGACTTAAGAAATTCAAAGATATATGATAAGAGAAAAATATATGGTAAGAGTAATTGAATGAAATTCTATTTAGATTTGTTTATTTGGCTGGCTAGTAATTAATTACTTTGAGCAATATGGATCGAGTGTAATTCAGGGCAACAATTACAGTCACTAGATATGAATCGGTGATGTTAATTACATTACACGCATAGTATTATATCGCATTTTGATATTCGATATTTATATTAAAATTCGATTATTTTAAATTTGTATTGTGTGTAATTTTATTCGGGGGAAGCGTTCTTTATCAAGAATTTTTTTATATTCTAAGTTTGAATTAAGAACCTCTAATCAAGGGAGGAGCAGTCTCATCAACTGCGCTATATCATTTGATGATAGTATTATATTGTATCATCAATTACTTGAAGGCCACGCCCCATTTAGATTTCTATGCGATACTAATAAAGTATATTGCTGGGTTTTTTTGTTTGTCAACTCTAGCCCAAATACCTATAGAATGAATTCCTACTTCATATTTACTTAATATGATTCCCTTCCCGTTCTATCAACAATTCTCTATAATAATTCATAAATCTGGATCGGCTAATTGTTCTCGGATAATCCCTCCTAAAAAATTTTCTTCCCCGTATTTATCCTCCGCTTCCTTATGTCTGCCATTTTGAAAGGATTAAAAAAAGCACGGAAGTAATGTCTAAATCCAATAATTTAAAATAAAATAAAGATAAAGGATTATTGTATACAAATACAACATTTGTCGAATAGGGAAATTGTGGTAATTAAGATAGGATAAGATAGGGTCGTCAAAACGATTAAAATCATAACAAATGGAAAGAAATTGATAAAACATCCATAGAAACCTACTTCTGCTACTTAGACTTATTAATGAAGTTATAGGATTTTGTATAAAATATAAAAAGAAAAATGATTCCATTTCTATCACTATTCCCTCAGCCCGTCAATTAGTTAACCATCGACATAATTTAGTTAATGGTCATATAATAGATATACCGAGTTATCGCTGCAAATCTCAAGATATTATTACGGCAAAGGATGAACAAAAATCCAGAGCTCTGATTCAAATTGAAATAACTGAATTTGGGGCTGTTCGATCAAGTAAAGGAAACTGAATGAAATTCATAACTGTCTCAAAAATAATATTCCAAAGCTTTCGTATGTTCACCATTACTTGTGTGGATAAGCGGATAGTTACACAACTTAATAAGTATATTGAGGTTACCAAACAAGCCCTTAGTAGTCTCATAATTGATTCATCCAAACTAATATTTTTGACACTTGAGTATAAACTTATATAATTAAATTCACTAAAAATCTTAATAAAATTTAATTTGAACCTATAATTTTATAATAGTAAAAAAAATTGCCTGAGTTTTTAACGTGTTCTTTTTCCTAGTAAAATATTTGCCTCGTTTTTGGATTCTTCGCTAATTTTTCTACTAAATAATAGTAATTGTACTTACTACTAATTTTTTTCATTTTTCGTGACATATTTTCCTTTTTAATCTGCTTTAAAAGTAAATAATTTTAAAGCTACATTTTATTCTAGAAAACTTATAATTATACAAACTTTTCTAAAATTTCAAAAAATATTTCTTTTTTTTTTGTTTAACTTGATGATAAATGAAATAACATTATATAAATTAAAACTACGAAATCCATATTTAAGTGGGGATTAGAACATTCTAACCCCAGATTTAAAGTAGAATAAAAATTGACTGGTCTGCAAAAAAGAGTTTTAACAGTTTAAGGTTTTATGTGAGTAAAAAGTATTATTTCTTGTGATGGGTGACACATTAAAAAATTAAATTGTTGCTACCAAACAAAAAATAGGAAGATGCATCAACACCCATCTGTCTGGACAACTGGCAATGTGGACAATATTTTGTACTTTTGCATTAAATTAGCAAAAATTTTAAAACCATATAATAAACCTTTTAATTGATAAAACAATAAATATCTACAAAAGAATGTCGTGGTCCTGTTATAATATATCCAATCTCATGTCGATCTGATTATCATGTGAAATGAGAGAAGAGATTCTGCTTATATATAGATATATTTACTTTTCGTAAGTTAATTTGATTAATTTTTAGAGAAAAATATCTTAATTTGATTAACAATCTCAAATTTTAGGCAACACCTATTATCCTATAGTGTTTTTGAAAGATATATAAGGGTCCAACTGGATAAATAACTATTCATAATATTCAATATTTATAATGTCCACGTGGACACCTATATATCGAAAAAAACATACGCGCACCGCGTATTTACACCAAACTCAATTTTCATTATTATGTGATTTCATGACGTAGTTAATTAATTAAGGTTACATAAAAAGAACTATACATTTAAAAATGTATTGGATTGGTGTAAACACTATATTTTATCCATATATATCTTCAGAATACACTCTCAAATAGTACAGGCGTATAGGTCTAGAACTACCGCCTAAAATTTGTGATTGTTACAACAAATCAAATTTTAAATATATTTAAAATAAATTAAATAAATATAATATTTTAAAATTAAAAATTAAATATATAAGATAATATACTTAAAATATTATAAATTGTAAATTCTTTTATATTAATATGATGAGAGTATCACTTTTAAATATTGACCAAAAATCATATTGTTTGATTCTAGTGATACAAGTAAAGTATTTTGATAACTCAATTCTAACTTGTCTTCTTATTGTACAACCCTGTGGCCTATGTGATATTGTTTGGATAGCAAACATGTGAACATGTTCATGTATGACTATTTTTATGAAGCACATTTTTTATTTATAAGTACAATTATTGAAAGATAGTTGTTTGTATTGATACAAATAAATAAATATGGAATCCTTTTATCGACGATAATGCCGTAGTTTCAATTACATATCATACACATTAATTAATCCAGATCAAAATTAAATATATTTAAATTATGCATCAACAAAGATTAATAATTACTTTTCCTTTGTGTGTTATAATAGTTGATCATTTTACTAAAAATAGTTATATCGTATTAGCTGACCATCTTACTAAAAGTAATTGTCTTATATTAGTTGATCATCTTATTGAATTAAGAAGAGATTATTTTTATTTATATTATCCTAGCAATTAATTCTTTTTGAAAGTGTTCATGTTTATATGTAGAATTTCTTAAATGTTTTCTAAGAGGTGAATTAATAAATTATTTTTTTATTTATGATTCTTAATAATATATAAAACAGAAAGTGATCAACTAATATGGAACGAAGGAAATAATTTTGATGCGACTTACTAATTTCATCTTTAAACTATTGACAACCTAAATAAATACATTTCTACTTCTTTAATTAAATTCACGTGACATAACAAGTAATCTCAACTCTCAAACTCTTGTAAAAGTATATAGTTTTTAATGAAAAGTCGAGATCTAAATTTAGGGAAAATTTAAGATATATTTCTCTCGTATTAAAAGTTTGATTGTGTATTTAAGTTTGTTTATCAAATTATTTTTAAAACTATAAATAAATTAAAAATAAAATTAATAATTTACGTCAGAATTTAAATGTGTTTTTTCAATATTTCTAGGTATGTTAGTAAATAAAACAAAAAGAAGAAACGGGTAAAGGTGAAAAGTTGCATTAATAACCATAGCCTAAGATTCCAAAAGACACAATCATCGCAATGGTGGGTCCCATTCACCCTCTTCTTCTTCTTTCCCATTTAAATAATAGCCGTTTTCCCTTTATTTTAGTAACTCTAATTATTTTTGTATTGTTTTTTACTTACTATATAATTAATTAAGTAGTTCTTAGTACTAATTACCAACTCAACTGTCTTTGAACAAACTCTTCTTTTTTAATTACTTCTAATCCGTCCACTTTTAATTATTCTGATTTTGTGTAATAGGTATAGAGTCAAACGATAAAATTTTAACTAACATTTTATAATGTAATTTTTTATTATATTGATATGCAAAAAAATTGCAATTTGCAGTACTTTTCGTATAAATTTTAAATATTTAATTTTTTTATTTAAATAAAATTAATTTTAAAAATTAATCAAAATAATTTTCAAAAAGTATATCATGACAACTAATAGTGAGATGAAGTAAAGAAAAAAAAATCCAAAACTATTCATTAGAAATTAAAATCATTAATTAATTCTTTAGATTTTGTGACCAAAATGAGAAATCACTCACTCAATTTATTACCTTTTTTTTATTTTCATCTATTTAATTATAACTTCCCATATTACAAATCATAAAATTATAGAATATTATGGTATATTAACTATATATTTATTTAAATTTTTTATATTTTATATCAAATAAATTGAAACATAAGAAATACCATAAATACTACTTACCTTAATAGAAAAATAATTAAAAAATTACTATGTTGATTAAAAGCTCAGATTAAGTGACCAAATAGAGACAAACGGTAAAAAATATAGACAGGTAGGATCCTATTTGATGAAATGAACGGCGCTGATTAGTATACAAAGATCAGCATTCCAATTTCCACACAAACTATAAATTAGCCCTTTAATTTCATTTGTCTTTAATCAATCATTTCTCTAGAACTTTCCTCTCACTTTGATTCTCAATTTTTGATGTTCAATAATTTCTTACTGAATTCTGCTTTTGTTCAAGTTTTGATGATTTGTGTTCAGTTTCGAGTTACAATCTGCCAGTAGTTTGAGTTATTTTGCTAAAAATCTTGAGATCTGATTGAATTTCCGGTGTTGTAAACTCAATTTGACTGGCAATTTTGATCGGAATATTGGTAAAGTTTCCGATAACTTCATTCAATTTATTTATTTATGATATAGGTTTGCTGTGATATACAAGCTAATTGAATGAAATGAAAGAAAGAATATCTGCGAGTTTAATTTATATGGCTAGTTATGATTCTGGATTTTGAGTATTTTACAAGTGCTGTAGCTGCATTTATACGCTTATATATGTGTGTGGATTTTATTTGAGAAGTTTATGATCTGAGAATTGTGTGTTATTGGTTTGTGGTTGTAGGAGTTTATTTGAATTGGAATTAAGGTTTCCAAAGAGGAAACTTGTTTGAAAAAATGGTGTTTGACTTTGGGACGCTGGTGGCAAGTTTGAACAGATTATCAACTTCTGATCATCAATCTGTTGTGTCGATTAACTTGTTTGTTGCATTAATCTGCGCGTGTATTATTATCGGTCATCTGCTCGAGGAAAATAGATGGATGAATGAGTCCATTACTGCCCTTGTTATCGTGAGTTCGTTTGGTTGATACTATTACTATTTTGTGCTTTTTGTGATACACGATGAACTAATTTTTTTTTGTATGTGGTTGTGGTTTTTGGCCTTTTTGATGATAGGGTCTTTGCACTGGAGTTGTCATTCTACTAATAAGTGGAGGGAAGAACTCACATATTTTAGTCTTCAGCGAAGATCTTTTCTTCATTTACCTTCTTCCGCCTATCATTTTTAATGCTGGGTAAGTTTTGCATTTTAAATGTGTATTTATCTTTCCGCAGAACAAAATGTTTAGTCTATAATGTTTCTGTAGCATTCTAGATTGCTGAAACTACCCAATGACTGCTTGCAAGTAACTGATGCGTTATCTAGAAAGCTTAGACCTTGATTTTCTGAAGGGAAGATATTTTTTTGGTCAATCTTGTTCTTAAGCTTTGTGCAATGCAAACTAAGCATGGTATATAAGTGGAGAAGGGAAGAGGGGTGAGTCCATTATCCCGATTTTTTAATGCCGCAGATGGTCATATTTCTCAATTCATTAAAGAAAGTATTGTTCAAAGTAACAACTTAGAATCTGTTAATTGATGTTTAGACAAAAACAGATATATCGCTAGTCTTAAGTTGGTTAGCCCTTTACTCAAAAGTTTCATCAGAACACCCCCAATATGATATTATTAATGTATACTATATATAGCTTCTATGGTGAAATATTTCCCTCTGCCAACCATACTACGAAAATAGTATTTCTAGTCATACCAAACACTAATGCTCTTTCCTTTTACAATGTTGAAGTTCTCGTGACCTTGTGAACTCATGACTTTTAACAAGGCAAGCTACTCGGTAGCATGTGATATTTGTTTGATTTGACTAGGGTTTGAATTGTTCAAAAGGATTGCAATGAGTTAATTTTTATCCATCTTGTCATGTTCCTCAGGTTCCAGGTGAAAAAGAAATCATTTTTCCGCAATTTCAGCACTATCATGCTTTTTGGGGCAGTTGGCACCTTGATATCATTCATTATCATATCATTCGGTGTGTATTTCTATCCTTTTTGTTTTTGTTTCCCCGTATAGGAAGTTTCATAGCATTTCACTCATGATTCACCCATTAGTAATAATGTCTATTTTCATGATCAGGTGCTACTAGCATTTTCAAGAAATGGAATATTGGGAACCTTGAAATTGGAGATTACCTTGGTACTTCTTGCTGTTTCCTCTGTGTCATTTATTTTGAAAACTGTGATTGATAACTTCTCTGCATGTTTCTCATCTATCTCTATTCTTTTCCAGCTATTGGAGCAATCTTCTCTGCAACAGATTCTGTTTGCACCTTACAAGTCAGTATAAGTCGTACTTATTTAATAAAAAATCTACAAAGATGTAGCATTTTAGGCTGGTCAGACTAGCTGCTCTCTTACTGATCAGGCATATTCTATTTGGAAAAATGTAGGTGCTTAGTCAGGATGAAACACCATTACTATACAGTCTAGTTTTTGGGGAAGGTGTTGTGAATGATGCCACATCTGTAGTTCTGTTCAATGCTGTCCAGAACTTTGACTTATCTCATATCAACACAAGCAAAGCTCTGGAATTAGTTGGAAATTTTCTGTACTTGTTTGCGTCGAGCACCATCTTAGGGGTTGTTGTGAGTCTCTCTCTCTCCACACATGCTTTTGTGTCCTTATTTGCTTTTTTGTGTGTGTGTGTGTGCGCGTTGCACCTGTGACACAAGACTGACATTTAATATTTCCCTGGTGCAGGCTGGTCTACTGAGCGCCTATATAATTAAAAAACTCTACTTTGGGAGGTTCGTATATATTTACTTTTACAAATAAACGTCCTTTTGAATGCTCTTCTTAGGTTAGTTGCAACAGGCAAATATTTGGATATATATATTAGTCCTGAAGCTGGTAAATTGGTTTTTGTGCAAAAGACTAGTCAAGAAAATGAAAGCCGGTGTCTTCTTAGAAATTTTGTTCTCTTGGATTGCACTATTTTAAGCTTACATGATAGATAAGAAAGATGTCTCTTCATAAAGGATTTTGATTACTTACTTCATGATGATCTCCAGGCACTCCACTGACCGTGAGGTTGCTATAGTGATACTTATGGCTTACCTATCATACATGCTTGCTGAAGTAAGTTTCTCGATTAAGTAGCTGGCTAACATTTTTTCCTTTCAAAATGAAAATTAATCACTTCCTTTCTTGGAAATATTTATCTTTCTATAAAGTTATTACGCTGAAAGTTTGAAACTATGTCGATTGCAGTTATTCTATTTAAGTGCAATCCTCACTGTGTTTTTCTCTGGGATCGTGATGTCTCACTACACCTGGCATAATGTGACTGAGAGCTCAAGAGTCACCACCAAGTATGTTTGTACAACTTTTGGAACACTATTGATGGAGTGTGTTCAATTGCTCCTATCTCTGCCCATAAGATGGTTTAATACTGACATATCATCTTCATCTGTTTCTCAGGCACGCTTTTGCTACATTATCATTTATTGCTGAAATATTCATATTCCTTTATGTTGGTATGGATGCTTTGGACATTGAGAAGTGGAGATTTGTAAGCGACAGGTGAATTTCGATATCATTGAAGTTGATCATTTACTATTTTGATTATATGTAAGTGGAAAAAGACTCGCATGATTGATGGTTTTTTGTTTCAACTCTATTTGCAGCCCACAATTATCAGTTCAGGTTAGCTCCATTCTGTTGGGTCTTGTTTTGGTTGGAAGGGCAGCATTTGTTTTCCCCCTGTCATTTTTGTCCAACTTGATGAAGAAATCTCCGGAGGAGAGGATTAGCTTTAACCAGCAAGTATGTGCTAATAACCTGTTAGTTACTGTAAAGTCCTTCAAATCATATGGCCTCTCGTTATATCCCTTTGCTGATATTGCAGATTATAATTTGGTGGGCTGGACTTATGCGAGGTGCTGTTTCAGTGGCTCTTGCTTATAATCAGGTAAAATACTAGTATCTGGTATAACTCTGGTATCAAATTTCATGGATTATTTTTGCACGTTGCATATAGTTTTTTAGAATTTTTTTTTGACTGATTCCTTAATTTCATGCTTGCAGTTTACCAGGGGAGGCCATACTCAGTTACGTGCCAACGCCATAATGATCACAAGTACTATCACTGTTGTCCTTTTCAGCACAGGGGTAAGATATCTTAACTTTTGGTATACATTTAATAAACATACATTAAGTAGAGAAACATACACCAAAAATGTGCTCCTTTATGCCCAAGGATTGACCATCTCAAATTTTTTCTTCTGGAAACTTCAATAAAATGCTTTCAAACAAAGTTTTAAACCTGGCAGGCTAGCAACAATATTCCTCTAGCACTTGTCTGATATTTCTCAACTCGTGAAAGATTAGAAACAACTTTCGAAAATTCATGTGTTTAATTGGTTATGCATGTAGCAAAAATCCTTGGAACCAAAGCCATTTAGTTGAGCCCTTCTGTTTTTGTCCTTCACAGGTATTCGGGTTGATGACAAAACCTTTAATCAGATTATTGCAACCCTCACCAAAACACTTGACCAGAATGATCTCTTCTGAACCGACGACCCCAAAATCCTTCATTGTGCCACTTCTTGAAAGTACACAAGACTCAGAAGCTGATCTGGGCCCAAATGTACCCCGTCCCCACAGTTTGCGTATGCTCCTATCAACACCATCTCACACTGTGCATCGTTACTGGAGAAAATTTGACAACGCATTCATGCGTCCCGTTTTCGGTGGACGAGGTTTTGTACCTTTCGTTCCAGGATCACCAACGGAACCAAGTGGTCATTAATTGCATTGCTGGATATGCAGATTACAGAAAATCATTTCTGTCTTGGGAGAGGGGGAGGGAAGATGGCAGTTTTTCGGTTTGAGGTTTTGTTTACTGTTAATAGCTTTTGGGTGTTGCTATGTGGTTAAAAAGGGGGTTTTCTAGTTTATAGGTATAATCATTTTTCAGCTGAGTGCTGGCTTTTGGTCATTGCTGACAATTTCTGTCTGAATTCCTTGGTTTTCTTTTTTTGGTTAGTAATTGATCAGAACACCAAATAGGTGTATATTCTGCTAAGGCATATGGGCATAGCTGCATAAATTATCTTGTAAAATCCTTCTACAGGTTAGAGTTTGGTTCATTATATGTAGAATTCACCTGGTTGTAACATTCTCATTGCTCAGTAAAGTTGCTTAGATACACATTCCTTGTCAACTCTTTTAGAAATTTCTTGATAACTTATTAAATCTCGTGGATGAGTTTTTTCTTTAATTATATCCCTTCCTTATATCACCCCACTTAGCACTTAATTTCATTGTTGCGCGCATCTGATGCTGAATTTTAGATTATCCTTCGGGATGGCCTAATGATTTGGGCTTGAGACTTTCGTGTTGGACGTCCCAAGTTCGAAATTCCTGGCCAGCGAAAGCAAGCGTTTGCCTTTTGGGTCGAGCTCATCGCACCAAGTATGTCTAGTGCGGATTACCTGTCCTAGGTAGTTTGCGAGCTATTGCATAGGAGTGGGGGTTTTACCCTGTGCGCATCCAAAGGATAGCGGCTGCAGGTTTTTCTTGTCACTAAAAAAAATAGATTCGTACAATTATTATAATTCAATGACTGAAACTAATGATGCAATAGAAGATGTTGCAATATGATCACATGCAGGAATTCAAGAAAAAATTATAGTCTTCTTGAATGCTGTAATAGGTTAGTTATTATGAATTCAAAATCAGATGATTAATAGATATCTTAAATAGCAACACTATGCTTATTTAATAAAAATGTTGAACTTCATTTTATAACTATATATTAAGTTTTTGTTGTATAAACTGTCTTTGATTGTGTATGATATATTGTCAGTGCTATACAGTTGTAGATTCAGAAAATAAGTCATCATGACAGCCATTTTCTGGATTTTAAATAAATGATGAGTGAAGTATTCGGATAAACATGAGAACATATTAGAGCAATTTCAACCGTTTATAATGAAGTTTCTCATTAGGTATACATTGTACATAATGAGAGTCCGAAACTCAAAGGGTACAAAATATTAACAAAAATTCCAAAACGGTATATAAAATTTTATATTAATCAAAACGGTAAAATTGCTGCCGGTGCAGCGATTTACTTTACTTGAAAAAGTAAAATCGCTGCTCAGTAGCGATTTTGTAAAAAAAAAATCGCTGCCTAAGCAGCGATTTCAAAATTTTTCTTCTTACAAATCGCTGCCTCAGCAGCGATTTGATATTATTTTTTAATTTTCTTTCTTTTTTTTTAAAATAAGGTATATCGCTGCACTGGCAGCGATTTATAAAGAATTTTTTTTTTTAAAAATCGCTGCCAGTGCAGCGATTTATAAAAAAAAAAAAATATTTCTAATATAAATCGCTGCCTTAGCAGCGATTTATAAAAAAAAAAAAAAATTTTGATATAAATCGCTGCCAGTGCAGCGATTTATAAAAAAAAAAATTTTTTTTTTTTGTAAATCACTGCTCTGGCAGCGATTTATATCAAATTTTTTTTTTTATAAATCGCTGCACTGGCAGCGTTTTTTTTAAAAAATTTTTTTTTTATTAAATCGCTGCAATAAGCAATTTTTTAAATAAAAAAAAATTTAAAAATGTTAAAACAGCGATTTTATATATATAAAAAAATTATAATATTTTTTAAAATTTATGTATATAACTTATAAGAAAATATACATTATTTTAAAAAAATTAAAAATAAGTAAAGTAATAAATATATTTTCTTTCTAAAATTAAAAAAAAATTAAATAATTTTTCTCCTTTAATTTTTTATTTAAAAAAATTGATTATTTGAATTCAAATATTATTTAAATTTAAATTCAATATAATATCTTTTTTTAGAAAGAAAATATATTTATTACTTTACTTATTTTTAATTTTTTTAAAATAATGTATATTTTCTTATAAGTTATATACATAAATTTTATATACCGTTTTAGAATTTTTGTTAATATTTTGTGCCCTTTGAGTTTCGGACTCTACATAATGATATATTTTAAGAAAACGTCAGTATAATTTGTTGTACCAATACCAAGAGTTTGCACAAAGTTGAAATATAGTAATAAAAATATTTAACAAAAGAAGATCATGTAAGGGCGAAGTAGGAGAGAAAATGGGGATGAAGAAATATGGAGAAAATTTTTAGTGAGTTGGTTTGGAGTGAAACATAAATGACGGAGAGAATTAAGTGGATAGATAATTAAAAGCTCTAATTTTTAAGCTAATTGAGGAGTCATAATCTTACTTCAAATCTAATTCAAAATTATTACATAGTCAGATACTAATAAATAATTGATAGCTATTTAATGCGAAAAAGCATAAGTAGCCTCTAAACTATGACTGAAAATTAAGAGACACGCTTTAACTAAACTAAGGTCCTATTATCCCCATGAACTTTTTTTTTTTGTAATTTTGTGCATTTTTTGTCTTACATGGCACGCTTAGAGACTCCACACAATTGAAGCGCGTGGAAGATATTTGGATGCCACGTAAGCCAAAAAGGTGCACAAAATTACAAAAAAAAAAATAATCATGAAGTAATAGGACCTTAGTTAAGGTGTGTCTCTGAGATTGCGATCATACTCTAGGGGGTACTTATCATTTTTCCATATTTAATAGTGTAAGTTAAATTGATAAATATGGTATTTATGTATATCTAATTAGGTAGTTTTGTCATATCTTTTGAACTCTTTCAACATAACTAGATAAGCAATGAATTGCAAAATCTTTGTCTCATCTTAGATTGACAAGTTCTTTTAAGTTATTAACCTTGAATTACTTCTCACCGTCACTTATAGCGTCAATCTCTTCATTTGTTCCTCCATACTGTTATAGTAATGCTTTAGTCCATATTTTTATGATAGCTCAAGCATACTTATCTTCAATTTTATGGAATTGAAGATGAAAATAAAAATTAATGCCCAGCTCAACATTCATGTCAGCTGGAGACGTATCCAGAAGATGACTAGACGCCACAGTTCGAATTACACATCACTGCAGTAGTTCAAATCTCAACATTCATAATTATATTGTTGTCAGTTGTGAAAAAAGAAAAAAAAAATGAAACATAACTATTACATAACTGAAATATTATTTTTTTTCCTCATGAACTCCACTTTTACATACTCATTTTGAAAAAAGGCTCGTTAGGTTGACATCTATTAAAAGAAAAAAAGATGCAATTGTCAACATGCTGAAGACATTGTAAGTTCCTAAACAGTTACAAATATACCAAAGCCAGCAAAATCCTTGTTAAGCACGTACAAGATATCCAATGGTGAGACAAATCAATGCGACCATGCAAAGAAATAACGGGGGAAATCCAACTTGAACTCTTTTTCCAACACCCTTTGTCTTTAACAATGCCTGTAAGAAATGACAAATGCAAGTTTTAAAAGTTAGACACAGCCTTGAGGGTCACAATCTGATCCCACATTCATATGCAGAAGAATTAGTTGAAGTACTTTCTAGCTTCTTATTAAGAACCAGCAAAGGAAAAGATTCCTTGGTTTCGATGGGGACATCAATTCATCATGAAGTCACTTTACAACTCAATGTAACGTTTCTCGAGAACTTTCAATCATTATTGTTATTAACTGAGCAGGTGATTTTCCGAGACATGTTGCAGCATTGAGTTTCATGGTGGCAGAATAGCCAATGATCCATATAGTTTCATTGGGAGGAAATTGATTTATGGTCAATGAATCAGTTTTTTTTAAAGTTGTTCATTGAAAAAGATTGGAAAATGCTGCTCTTTCGGAGGACATTAATTACACCTCAACTCAGAAAGCAAAGCATAAAATGAAGAACTTGTGGCAAAATTCTTCTCTGATTAGGCTTGAGAAGGATAACTGATTGGGATTCGAAAGAAAACAATATCTAGCAGGACTCTACTCCATTGTCATATAAAGGAGCATACATATTTTCTGAATAAACAACATCAACACAGACTTAATTAGCATAAAATTGAGATAAAACACATAAGAAGTTGTATTTCTGCCTGAAGCGCAAAAGCGACATTGCTTCAGATTCTAAAGCAACTCTGGCAGGATCATTCAATTCTTTGTTTATATGTACGTAAGATGAGCATCCTAACTGCTTCATCGAACTTCTTCATCCACATAAATGGTCCTAATTGAACTTTTCTGGAAACTGGTAAAGTGGGGTCTTATTAAACTTATCAATCAAAAATTAATTTAAAAGTTTGAGTTTTAGGAGGTGAAAAGGTTCAGTTCCCAATTCTTGTCAGTTAGCAGTAGGAAAATCAACAACAAATAAACTCCTCATTAACCTGGTAACACCCTTTAAACAGAAAGGAAATCAAACTGATAGGAGTAGTTACTCCTACAACCTGGAAGATTCTTAGAGAAAAGCACAAGATATACCACAAAGCATACAAAGACAAGAGAGAGGCATAGAGAGCTTTAGCGACTAACCAGTTCTTGCTTCAAAATTTCCATGTCTTTGATGGTACTTCGCTTCTGTTCTTTTAACTTTGCAATTATGCATTCAGCCTGCAAGGAAATTTTCATCAAGTTCCAAACTCTTTGTTTGAGCGCCAAGGGTGTGTTGAGTTGGTTGGGGTTTGGTGGGGGAGGAGGAGAGAAACAAATATCTGTAGGCTTTAACAGTTGATGACTGACTAAAACCAATACGGGTTCACTATCCTGGTTTGCAGGATATAGAGGGATGTCGTGATAGTGCATAAGAACATATACTCAAATTGTGGAGTACCAAGAATCTATTACAAGAAGGCTAACCTCAATTAGCTGAGAACCCAATGAATTTATCTTAGACTTTAGCTCCTCAACATCTTTGGATAGTGACAATTTTGTCTCCATGTTCAGATGTCTTGATTTAACAACCTCAACCTCATTGGCATTAGACTCCCTGTTCTTAGGCAAATTCAACTGGATGTCTTCCGCAGTCTTAGCCAATCTTGGCTCCTCTTCTTCTGCGTCAAAATCTGCACCCTTGTTGTTCTCAACCACCTGCATTGAGAAGCAATTGTCTAATAAATTCACAGTCCAAAAAAATTTCATTATATAAACGCCTTTTACACATACCTGACATATTGTTTCATCAATCTCACCAATACTGGACTTGGTATTTTTTGTTAAGTTCAGATCTTTGACATCTGCAATGTTAACCAATCTTGGTTCCTCTGTTTCTTCCTCAAATTTAATATCCTTGTTGTTCTTAACCACCTGCATTTGGGAAAAAACTTCTACAACTGAATTATCACAGTTTCAGAAAAGGAAATGTGTCAAGAAAATATGTTTTTCTCTTGCTGACAATAAGCAATGACCATCCCCCAAAAAATTTAATGTCATCAAAGTTTATAACTGACCTAAAGGTATGGAAATATGCAGGGTAAAATCGTGACCAATCGTAATTCACTAGTTGACATTCTCATATGGTTTTTATCAGATAATTAAATAGCCAAATCCTGGAAGATACTACTACACAGATTAGTAAAAGTGATGATAATGCCACTTACAGTTTGAGCTGGAGGAAGGTTTTCAACACCACTTGGAAATTTTTCCTGTTGCATCGAAGTCTCAACAGATGCACCTTGCTTGGAAATTCCATTAGCTGGCTGCAGAACTGGAGACTGGGATGGGCTAACCAGAACAACCTTTAATTTGCACTCGTCAATATATTTTCCATTATCTTTGTTGAACTGGCACAAAAAGATTTAAAAAAAAATTAGAAACTATAAAATAGTATATTTAGATGACACACTGCAATTTTTACCATGCTGGGTGGAATTTCCTCTTCATTAGTTCCAAAAGGAACAACTGTGCACTGAATCAAAAATTTATCCTTGCATTGCATATCAGATGGAGCTGCCCTCTGAGCTTGCATTGTAACTGCATCCAAGATAAAATCAGTATCAGAAACTGAAAAATGTAGTTATGACAGGGTCTCAATCAACCAGCACAAAGCAAAAGTTCAAGACAACTTTTGCTTGGTAGGACTAGTATTTGAATTCACGCTCAATATGAGACATTGACGTTGCTGATCTCCAGACATTGACGTTTACATCACTAAGAAGATTCAGTAAGCAGGAGCACTAACAGAAGCTACATATATTTACAGCAGTGTGTTCGCCACCAAACTCATAGATGGCTACTCACTTGAAGGGAAATGCTTAGCAACACAAGGATAACCGATTTCATCATTGTCAACGAATCAGAACCAGTAAGGAAAATTATATATACCTGTGAAGTCATATGTAGACTTTGGTTTGATAACACCTATATTAGGCCGGACACAGTATTTCTTAGGTGATGTGGTCTTGACCTGAAAAAGAAAAAAAACTCTCTTAATCTCAACAAGGAACAACTGTACATGCATCTCGTCTCGAAAGAGTTTATATGAATGCTTGGTTGTCAACAAAATTATCATACCTTGAAAGCTACATATTGGTCTGTGATATTAGATATGTGAACTGCACATGAACTTTGTTTCTTCACCTCAACTAAAACAAAAGATGAAAGTTAGAAGGACATCCTTTAATCCAAGACAAGTACAAAACGAGATAATATGTGCTTATGAAGCTGAATTCAAAAAGAAGAAAACAATTTTTGATGAATCCTAATCTGCTTCTCTCAAAAGTTTAACTCTCTGTTAAATTGTCTTCTTCCTGAACCACGAAGGCATTGTACCGAACATTTCTTATTTGGCAAAATGTCAAATAGTGATAGTATGATAGATAAGGTAGTTACAATCCGGTAATTACTTTTTTCATCTATCAACCCAAGTAGTCAGTAGAGCATAAGAAATTAAATAACCTCATAAGTAATTGCCTTTGCAGTACTGGATACCATTACGAGCAACGTGAGACACACACATTTAGTAGTGCTAGAAGAACATAAAACCACAACAGGCTTCCTCAGCTTACTTTAGATGAAAACCAATCAGTACCACTCAGAATAGTAGTCCATAACAAATCTAACACTGTACAGTGATTCGATAAAATAGCATGTATTCTTAGTTTAGCAGATGGTGATGCTTTCATAATCACATGTTTAATTTCAATATGGTTGGTACTGAATGCAATTTGAAGTAAATCAAAAGTACTTGCCAGAAAATGTCAAGTCCACCCCATATTTTCTTTCTAATTTCACTCACTAAATTGTAAAATAATAACTGCAAGGTTTCAAGTACTTACATGTAAACTTGAGTTCACAAGGTTGAATCTCCACTAGTTGTGTGTTTATCATTATTCTTCACCTGCATCCATAGTAATATAATACACATGATTTCTCCAGGGAATAACAAGTTAATCAAAAAAGCAAAACACTAAACACCACAAAATAAAAATTAAAAAAAGGAAGAAGGATGGCCTGAGGAAAACATAATCAGGTGCTTATAGTAACATGCCTTCAACTTAACAGATCCAAATCAGAATCAATTATTCACACTGCTGACTTATCTGAGTGCAAAATAAATTTATACATCAAAACATTGTTTTACTTAACACACCGTCAATATACATAATTAACTACTTCACATTAGTATTTTAAGGCTTTAAGCCAGAAAAAAGCAGGCAAATTTTGAATCGAATGAATCACATTGGTACAAAATTTAAATATAAGTCCAGTATTTACCAGTGATCACTCAAGGAATCAACAAAAAAAATAAAAAACATCAAAGACAACGCTTACTTACTTACTGAGAAGCATCTAATTTTATCAAGTTCCTAAAAATTGATCCTTCCTTCAATTAGGTGAAAGTAGGTGATCTTACATACTTGTAAGAAGAATGTTAGTAGGCGTAATAGCAAACTAAAGCGGATCTTCCTCTCTTACACTCACTCACTTTGCATCGACTGATTTCAGAATCTGGTGGGCTGTGGTAGTAGTTATAAGCTTAGAATCAGATAAATCGCATCCGTCAACTGAAATTCCATTTTCAGATGCAAAAAACTAGTTTAACAAAGTGATCACACAACAAATCAACAAAAAAAAAAAAGAGTAATTAAGCAAAATCAAATCCAATTATCGCTTACAGATATTCAAACTCCGAAGACGAAATCGCGCAATCCTCCAGTTCCGGTGAAAGCCAATGAGTGAGAGAGATAGTAGTTGATCTGAAACAGTGGGAAGAAAGGGAGAAAACTAGTTGCAAAAATGGTGAAGACTTGAAGCCAAAGGGATTAGGAACGGTTAACGGAGTTATCATGATTTACCGAAGCGCTCCATCCTGCTATTCGCTAATTTGAATTTTTTAATTCCTTTTTTTCCAAAATATACGCGTAAATGTATTCGCGCTTAGTATTTATATCAATTCAATATAATTTTTATTATTATGTGATTTAACGAAGTAAAACACATGTTAATTAATTAAAGTTAAGTAAAACGAGCAATAAATTTAAAAATATGGCATGCACATATTGAATTGATATAAACACCCGGCCGGCGCGAGTAAGTTTTTGCCACGTATGTGAGTATTTCAAAATGAGAAAAAGGGACTAACTTACTTTTAATCTAAACTTAATAGAGAAGTATTGATATATGTCAAGCTCGATACGAATTATTAGTTTCATATTTGAATTATGGATACCTTTAAAAATATTTATTTCCTTAACTAATTAAATTTAATTACGCTCTGATATATTCTTAAATTCTCACCAAGTGTAGGGATATTTTCAATACTTTTTCTGTTTCTTATTAAGAGAGTCGTGGTCCTACAATAATTCTGACATCATTTGTTATGTCATATGACAAATTGGAAGTTTGGCTAAGTTTAAGTAGTCAAATAAAATATTATTTTCAAGACTGTCAATAATTCAAAAACGAAACTAATAATTTACACACGATATGTTAAGTACTTCTCTATTATTATTATAATTATGAATAGCATAATTTTGTCTTTTTTTAATTACCATTATAGTCCTTACTATTAGTCAAGTGGAGCATTTATATTTCTCCCGTTAACGGAGCTACATTAATTTGTACGTGCCATTTGGTTTGGAATAGAGGAGAAATTAGTCTACAAATAAATTCAGTAATTAATGAGTGTGTTTGGTTAGGTTTAAAAATTTTAATTTTCACGTGACAATCACTAATTTATTATGCGAATATTTACGTATTATTTTATGTAGATCTTAAAAAACATAAAATATGAGTATAGGTTTTAGCAACACATGCATTAACAATTTCTATAATAATAAACTCAGAGCTTTTAATATAAAGAATATTTTTTCTGAAAAAAGCAAATAATATGTGTATTATATAGTATATCGATAGAATATAACTTAGAGTGCAAGTTAAGAAATATAAAGCAAGAAGTTAATATGGAAGTGAGGCTTGATATATTATATATGGGTTATTTGGATTGGTTTTTTAGTTTTTTGAATTGGTTTTGAATTAATAAATTACTTTGTTTGTTTTTTTGGTTTGGTTTCAGATTTTAAAATATAAAAACTAAAAAACTAAAAAAATCGAGTTAACCAGTTTTGTCCTTTTTTGGTTATTGTCTTTCATGATGATTACGTTTATATTTTATGTTTGAATTGGATCTATAATAGTTACACTTATAAGTATTGTATTTTAAGTTTTACTTATGATTTATATTAGAAAGTATATTTTAGAAATTAAGTATTATTACTTTGGTTATGTTATTAAGTATTGACATAACAGAACAATCAAACCGAATAGAGAAAAACCAAATTTATTTTGAACCGGATTGGGTTACACTTTTATAAAACCAAAAAAATTCGAAAATTACAAATTGAATAGCGCAAAATCAAGCCGAAAAACCAAATGCGCACCCCTAGTTTCAAATATATATTGGGTCTATTATCCAGTGAAATAGGGAGATTGACGAGGATGTCACTAACTGTGTTGGTGCAGGATGGATGAAATACGCACGCATCTAGAGTAGTTCCACCCAAACTTAAAGAATGTTGGTCAGTCAAAATTCTTACCTGCGGAAGATGATAGTGACAGGAATGAGGATGCTATGATGAATGTGTTTGCATGCTAGAAGAGATAAGATTAAAAATGGTGATCTTTGTGACAAGATGTGATTAACTTCGGTAGAGGACAAGTTGCGGAGATTAAAATTAAGATGGTTTGAACATGTGATGAGAAGATGCATGGATGCACTAGTACAGGGTGTGAAAGGTTGGCTAAGGATGATTCCAGGATGGGTAGAGGTAGACCGAAGAAGTATTAAATAGAGGTCATTAGATTGAACATGGGTAATTTCAACTTATCGAAGATATGACCTTTTTTTCTCGAAGATATGACCTTAGTTAGGAGATTGTGGAGGACACAAAGTAGGATAGAAGGTTAGTATGCAAAAATATTCATTATCTTGTTGTTCGTTCATACTAGTACTCGTAGTATTACTCTTGTAGTTCCATGTCCTTCAATTTTTGTTGTTATCTATTATTTCTTATACTTCGACAATCATATTGTTTTGTTATAATTTGTTATCTTAATATTTGTTATATCTTGTTTTTTCATTGTTTCTTTACAGATAGCTTTGAATTATCTTTTTCATTATTGAATCAAGAGTCATTGAAAAACAGCTTTTGTATTATTACTTTATATTCCTTCTAGTCCAAAATAAATTTTATTTTGTGGTTCAAATGAAATTCTTCTCTTTAGTAGTGGGGTTTTTCAACTATTTCTAATTTTATGAGAGTTTGAAAAGTTGAAAGGGGAAATATTGACACATTAGCATGTAACTAACTTTTTTTAAGGATTGTAAAATTCATTTAGTTTGAACACAAAGATATATTTTTTTACTACTACATACATCACAATGCTTCCATTACCATACATACCTTAATCATCATCTTTATGTAATTTATTTTTGAAACAAACACTAGGGTATCAAACGGGTAAATTGAATCGGATATAATAGATCGAAAATAGATCAGATAAAAAATAAAGATCCATATGTAACACGAATAAAAGAATAGGTTAACTCGCAAACAATAAAATGCTCTCTTCTTCTGACCAAAAAAAAAAAGTAATCTTTAATTTTGTAAAAAAGTATTGTTATATATTGTTATAAATAATAATAATTAGAGAATATATTTAAAATAAGTATTACATATTTTTTAAAAGAAACCCACTCAAATAATTAAGGGAAAATTATATATAATAGCAAACTAATAACCTAAAATAAATGGAGTAGCTAGGGTTTGATTTAATTGTGCTCCATAGCAAACGTTTGCAAAAAATTATCAGGCGCCTCTCTCCCAAATATCTCGCTCGCCACTCTCCTCCAATCTCTCGCTCGCTTCCTCACTTTTTATACAAACACAAGTGTATAAAAATTGTTTCTAATTGTATAAAGCAGAGAAAATTGTATAAATAAATATATTTTTGTTTCCCTCTCTCCCTTCTTCCAGATCTCGCTCCCCACTCTCCCAAATCTCGCTCGCCACCCTCGCCTTTCTCACTTATACAAACAGAAACGAAATGTATAAATTGCGTTTCTGTTTGTATAAAGCGTGAGAAAATTGTATATACACATGCAAATATATATATTTTCGTCCTATACACTTATAATTATACAATAAAAATACTTCCCTGCCCAGTTTCTTTTGTCTTTCTCTCTTTCTCGTTTTATACAATTTTCAAATTGTATCTAATTTCTCTCTTTCTCGTTTTATACAATTCTATTCAATTGTATATTCCTTGTCAAGTCTCTTTCGTCTTTCTCTCAATCTCATTTTATACAAATTCAAATTGTATATAATCGTTCTATACACTTATAATAATAAAATTTGTTTTATACACTTCATTTTTATACAGTTCTCTGCCCAAGTGTCTTTCTTTTTCTTGTTTTATACACTTCGTTTTATACAATTTGCTTCAATTCTATATGTATAGCGAATTATACAGTTTCTATGTTTGCTATGGAGCGCAATTATGCAAACTTTGCTATAACATACAAATATGAATTTTTTATTTGCCATATGTGAAAGTTGCCCAATAATTAATCCATTTCATATGAATAAACCGTGTCAAACATAAAGCCCAAAGACAAAAGAAATCAGCAAATGGAAAAAGAGTAAACGTATACTTCATGTTTACACCAAATAAATAATTATTTTTTTTAATTAAAAAAAAAAACATTAATGGGCACACCAAATCGAACAAATAAATAGTCATATCAATACATAATGAAACTGAAATTAGATCTCTTACCACCAAACAAATAATTATTTTAAAAAATAAAACATAATTGGGCACACCAAATCAAATATTAAATAAAGTCATATGAAAACATACTGAAAATGAAATTAGATCTCTTTGCACTTAGGACCAGTCAGACAAAATTAAACACATTTTAGACTAGACTATATTGACACTTTACATTGGAAGTCTTGAAATATAACATATTATTTTCTATATGTTTTGTAGAAGAGATAAAATTAAAATTTATAATTTGAACAAATCGTTGGGAAGTGTTAATATTTTAATCTTAGTTTACATAATAGCAAAAAGATTATCACTCTCATCTTTTGAATTAATAATAGAGTAGTAGCAAAAAATTGGTGTTTATGACTTGAGTTAAAGGCATAAAAGTTGAGAGGGTGTCTTTAAAATCAACTTTGCATTTGATTATCTAAAGTAATCGACCGCTTTAACCTAAGCAACTTAGGATCTTCACCCATAACTTTTGAGAGGGAAAAAGAATACTTTTTTAAAGGGGTCGTTTGATAGTGTGTATTAGAAAGAATAATGCATGTATTAGCATTGTATATACTTGTCACGACCCAAAACCGAGCCGCGACTGGCACCCACACTTACCCTCCTATGTGAGCGAACCAACCAATCTAAACCCTAACATTTCAATATAATATCAACAGAAAGTAATGCGGAAGACTTAAACTCATTAATAAAAACCAATTCAATAACTT
>NC_028637.1:86626133-86677725 GCF_001406875.1 Solanum pennellii
CTTTTACCAAACAGCATCACCCCTTTCATGGGCGAAACCTTCAGCTAGACTTGCTCACCCTTTATGAACTCCAAGTCCCTAACCTTTCGATCTGCATATTCCTTTTGCCTGCTTTGAGCCGCTAGAAGCTTTTCTTGAATAGATTTCACCTTCTCTAATGAATCCCTCAAAAGATCAGTACCCCAAGGTCTAACCTCAAATGCATCAAACCAACCAATGGGAGACCTACATCTCCTCCCATACAATGCTTCGAAAGGAGCCATATCAATACTTGAGTGATAGCTATTATTGTATGAAAACTCCGCTAAGGGTAAGAAGTTATCCCAATGACCACCGAATTCTATCACACATGCACGAAGCATATCTTCCAATACCTGAATCGTTCGCTCAGACTGTCCATCGGTCTGAGGGTGAAATGCAGTACTAAGGTCCAACCTAGTACCTAATTCCGCATGCAATGTTCTCCAAAACTTAGAAGTAAACTGCGTACCTCTATCTGATATGATGGAGAGTGGAACTCCATGCAACCGAACAATCTCTGAGATATAGAGTTTGGCTAACTTTTCTGCATTGTAAGTCACCTTGACCGGAATGAAGTGAGCAGACTTAGTTAACCTATCCACAATTACCCAAATAGAATCAAACTTACCCAATGTCTTTGGAAGACCAACCACGAAGTCCATTGCAATCCTTTCCCACTTCCATTCGGGAATGGGCATTCTCTGAAGTGTTCCTCCGGGCCTCTGGTGTTCATACTTTACTTGCTGACAATTTGGACATTTGGCAACAAAATCAACAATGTCGCGCTTCATTCTACTCCACCAAAAGTGTTGCTTTAGGTCACGATACATCTTGGTTGCACCAGGGTGTATAGAATACCTTGAACTATGAGCCTCTGTCAGAATAGTGTTGATCAAATCATCAACACGGGGTACACATACCCTTCCCTTGATTCTCAAAACACCTTCCTCATCGATTGTTGCTTCTTTAGCCTCTCCTCGCAACACTTTATCTCGGATCCGGATCAATTTCTCATCATTAAACTGTTTTCCCTTGATCTTGTCAAGAAAAGAAGATCTCGCCTCCACACTGGCCAAAAATCCTCCCTTCTCATTTACTTCCAACCTCATAAGGTCATTAGCCAGAGTCTGAACCTCTCTAGCCAATGGGCGTCTAGAAGCTTGTAAGTGAGCTAGACTACCCATGCTCCCTGCTTTTCTACTTAAGGCGTCTGCCACCACATTAGCCTTTCCTGGGTGATACAAGATGGTGACATCATAATCCTTCAGTAGTTCCATCCATCTCCTCTGTCTCAAATTCAAATCTTTCTGAGTAAAGACATACTGTAGGCTACGATGATCCGTATAGACTTCACACTTAACCCCATATAGATAGTGTCTCCATTGCTTTAATGCAAACACTACCGCAGCCAACTCCAAATCATGGGTCGGATAATTACGTTCATGCACCTTTAATTGCCTCGAAGCATACGCAATTACGTTCTTCTCTTGCATTAGCACTGCACCCAAACCAGAATAGGATGCATCACAATACACAATGAAGTTCTTACCCTCTACTGGCAAGGTAAGGATAGGTGCGGTAGTCAGCAGGGTCTTGAGTTTCTGAAAGCTTTCCTCACATTCATCCGACCATACAAATGGAACATTCTGCTTAGTCAAGTTCATCAATTGGGAAGCAATAGAAGAGAATCCCTTGACAAATCGACGGTAGTAACTGGCTAAACCAACAAAGCTTCTTATTTCTGACACATTAGTAGGTCTTACCCAATTCTTCACTACTTCGATCTTAGAAGGATCCACCATCACCCCATCCTTAGAAACCACGTGCCCCAAGAAGGACACTGAATCTAGCCAAAACTCACACTTGGAGAATTTGGCATAAAGCTTTTTCTCCCTCAACATTTCCAACACAATTCTCAAATGCTCCTCATGTTCCTTCTTACTCTTGGAGTATATCAGTATATCATCAATAAATACGATCACAAAGAGATCCAGATATGGCTTAAAAATCCCGTTCATCAAGCTCATGAAAGCAGCAGGGGCATTCGTTAGTCCAAATGACATTACCAAGAATTCATAATGCCCATACCTGGTTCGAAAAGCAGTCTTTGGCACATCTGCTGCCCGTATTTTCAATTGATGATAACCAGATCTCAAGTCAATCTTAGAGAAGACACAAGCACCTTGTAACTGATCGAACAAATCATCAATGCGAGGAAGAGGATACCTGTTCTTAACAGTTACTTTATTTAGTTGCCGGTAATCTATGCACATCCGAAGACTCCCATCTTTCTTCTTCACAAACAAAACAGGAGCACCCCAAGGGGATGCACTCGGTCTAATAAAGCCTTTCCCTAACAATTCTTGAAGTTGGGCTTTTAACTCCCTTAACTCTGCTGGAGCCATTCTATAAGGAGGTATGGAAATGGGGCGAGTGCCCGGCTCCAGATCAATGCAAAAGTCGATATCCCTATCCGGTGGCATACCAGGAAGGTCTGTAGGGAACACATCCGGAAACTCACAGACTATCGAAACCGACTCAATTGAAGGTACTTGGGTAGTATCATCCCTGAGGTGTGCCAAGAACGCTAAACACCCTTTACTAACCATTTTCTTAGCACGAAGAAAGGAGATGATACGAACTGGAGTGGAAGTGTAGTCACCCTCCCACACTAACGGATCTGTCCCAGGCTTGGCCAACGTTACAGTTTTAGCATTACAATCTAAGATTGCAAAATTTGGAGAAAGCCAAGTCATACCCAGAATTACATCGAAATCAACCATTTCTAAGATAACCAAGTCTACACGAGTGTTGCTACCCATAAAAGTCACCAGACAAGACCTATATACCTTTTCGACTATCACAGACTCACCCACCGGAGTAGAAACACGAATAGGCATGTCAAGCAATTCACAATGTAAATTAAGACCGGTAGCAAATGAGGAAGATACATATGAAAATGTAGAGCCAGGATCAAATAATACAGAAGCCATGCAATCACAAACCAAAAGATTACCTGTGATAACAGCATCTGATGTCTCCGCTTCAGACCGCCCAGGGAAAGCGTAACAATGGGCCCTATCACCTGTCTGCCCGTTGCCCCTACCATGTGGTGTTGTAGTAGCTCCAATTTGTCCGTCACCCCGGCCGTTTTGGTGACCACCATTACCTCGGCCACCACGTCCTCCAGAATAACGGCCTCTACCATGACCACCTCTACCTCTAGCTATTGGGGGTCTATAACTCTGTTTTGGACAATTCCTCCTAATATGTCCAGTCTCCCCACATCCATAACATTCTCTGGAGTCTAGCATAGGTCTCTGTGAGAATGACGAGGTCTGGGAATAACCTCCAACCTCAGAGAAATGTTGACCGGTCTGAGGTGGACCCCCAACTACAGTCTGTAGTGAAGACTGAATTGGTCGGACTGAGTAACCTCCTGAACCCTGTCCTCTAGAGTAAGAACCATTAAACTCACCTCCCTTTCGAAACCTTTTAGATGTCGATGCCATGGTGAAGTCGTCTGGCTTCACTCCCTCCACCTCTATCACGAAGTCTACCACTTCCTGAAAGGATTTCGCTGTAGCCGCTACCTGTAAGGCTGAAATCCGCAAATCTGACCTCAACCCTTTCACAAAACGGCGAATCCGCTCTTGTGAACTGAAGCAAAGCTGGGTGGCATACCTAGATAATGCACGAAACTTAGCCTCATACGCAGTGACCGTCATTCTGCCTTGCTCTAGGCTCAAGAACTCATCTCTCCTCCTATCCCTCAAGGTCCGGGGGATATACTTCTCCATAAATAAGCTAGAGAATGACGCCCAAGTCATGGGTGGTGCCTCTGTTGGTTGACACTCAACATGTGACCGCCACCACATTTTGGCGTTCCCTTGAAACTGATAAGTCACAAACTCCACACCAAACCGTTCTACTATACCCATCTTATGTAGTAACTCATGACAATCAACCAGAAAGTCGTAGGCATCCTCAGATTCAGCACCCTTAAAGACTGGAGGTTTCAATTTCAAGAACTTACTGAAAAGTTCATGCTGATCGCTTGTCATTATAGGCCCTGTAGTCAAACGAGGAAACGTGCCTATTTCCAATGGAGCATCCATGCGGGGAGCCGCAGCAGTTGCCTGTTGTACTTCCGGAACCTGAGGTGTTGGTGCAGAAAACACTGGAGGTGTCTGGCCTTGATCAGATAACCCACTAAGATAAGCCAGAACCTGATTGATCATCTCTGGGGTAGGTTGGGGTGGCAATCCCTCATTCTGTACTTGTTCATTCTCCCCTTCCTCACCCTCTATTACTACTTCCTCAGTCGGTGGAGGAGTCACCGCCCTAGTACCAGATGGGGCAGGTGCTTGTCCTCTTCCCCTAGAGGACGTCCTCCCACGACCTCTACCACGGCCTCTTGCCGTTGCTCTTCCTCGAGCTACAGCCCCAGCGGCTGGCTCAGACGCACCCTGTTCCGCCGGTGCTGATGTTGGCGTAGTCGTTGCTCTAGTTCTGACCATCTGCGAAAATAGAGTGAAGATGGTCAGATACCAATTTGTATCATCTAGATACCAATTGGATTCAAGTAATAGCACGAAAGAAAGAAAGAATGGAATTTTCCTAAAGTCCTATAGCCTCTCAAAGAAAAGTAAAGGCGTCCCCCTACCGTTCCTTAAGACTCTACTAGACTCGTTCTTGTGTGATGAGACCAACGAACCTAATGCTCTGATACCAAGTTTGTCACGACCCAAAACCGAGCCGCGACTGGCACCCACACTTACCCTCCTATGTGAGCGAACCAACCAATCTAAACCTTAACATTTCAATTTAATATCAACAGAAAGTAATGCGGAAGACTTAAACTCATTAATAAAAACCAATTCAATAACTTCTAAAATTCAACATCTATTATTCCCCAAAATCTGGAAGTCATCACCACAAGAACATCTATGATCAAATTACTAAACTAAGAGTATTCTAAGAAGCTAAAATAAACAAAAGCTAGTCCATGCCGGAACTTCAAGGCATCAAGACATGAGGAAGAAGATCCAGTCCAAGCTAGAAGCATTAGCTCACCCTGAAATCCGGTGTAATGAAGACTGGCTAGAGTTGCGGTTGAGTTGAAGACGACGGTACGTTTGCTGCACTCCACAAATAACAAAGAAAACAAATACAAGTAGGGGTCAGTACAAAACACGGGTACTGAGTAGATATCATCGGCCAACTCAAAATAGAAAACAGTATATATCAGATAATATCATAAATCAACTACAATACTCAACATGTAGCAACAACAAGTTCTATAATCATTAATAAGCACCGCCAAGTTCACACATGAGGACTCAAGCCTCAATACCATACTCATTTGGGAATTAGGTTCATTAGATTGAGTATATTAACATCTTTCAAGATTCATTATCTTTATTCCTCTTGTGTCGGTACGTGACACTCCGCTCCCCTACTACTATGTGTCGGTACGTGACACTCCGATCCCCTAATTCTACGTGTCGGTTCGTGACACCCGATCCCCTAATTCTACGTGTCGGTTCGTGACACCCGATCCCCTAATTCTACGTGTCGGTTCGTGACACCCGATCCCCTAATTCTACGTGTCGGTTCGTGACACCCGATCCCCTAATTCTACGTGTCGGTTCGTGACACCCGGTCCCCTAAATTCTACGTGTCGGTTCGTGACACCCGATCCCCTAATTCTACGTGTCGGTTCGTGACACCCGGTCCCCTAATTCTACGTGTCGGTTCGTGACACCCGGTCCCCCTAATTCTACGTGTCGGTTCGTGACACCCGATCCCCTAATTCTACGTGTCGGTTCGTGACACCCGGTCCCCTAATTCTACGTGTCGGTTCGTGACACCCGGTCCCCCTAATTCTACGTGTCGGTTCGTGACACCCGATCCCCTAATTCTACGTGTCGGTTCGTGACACCCGGTCCCCTAATTCTACGTGTCGGTTCGTGACACCCGGTCCCCCTAATTCTACGTGTCGGTTCGTGACACCCGATCCCCTAATTCTACGTGTCGGTTCGTGACACCCGGTCCCCTAATTCTACGTGTCGGTTCGTGACACCCGGTCCCCCTAATTCTACGTGTCGGTTCGTGACACCCGCTCCCCTAATTCTACGTGTCGGTTCGTGACACCCGGTCCCCCTAATACTACGTGTCGGTTCGTGACACCCGCTCCACTAATCTCATTCTATTAATTCATCAATCCTTCTTTTATACCAAGGCATCATCAACCCCATTACTTTAGTTCATCAAGCCTTCTTTTATACCAAGGCATCATCAATCTCATTAACAAAGTAGATTAGGGTTTTTCAAGATTTGGGATTCAATAGCTTCATCATGCTTATTTTATCACAATTATATAATCACATTCATACAAGCATACAATTAAGCATATAGAAGGGTTTACAATACTACCCAATACATATCATTCGCTATTAAGAGTTTACTACGAATAGCATAAACCATAACCTACCTCCACCGAAGATTTGTGATCAAGCAAGCAAATTCCCCAAAGCTTGTGTTTCCTCTTCGTTCGTTTCTCTCTCGATCGTTTCTCTTTCCCTCTCCTTGTTCTTTCTATTTTTTTTATTCAAACCCTCTTTCTTTTACCCTAATTAGCATATAATTAAGTATAAAGATGGCAATAATATCCCACTAATTAACTCAAGGTTACCTCTTTTAACCCCCAAGTAATTAGACTTATTAACATTAACCCTCTAACTTTATAATTAAAGCAGGAATAGTCCAAAACGCCCCTTAAATTACTTAACAGAAATCCGACCCAGCCTGGGATTACGCAGCCTGTGACGGCCCGTCGTGCCTGCGACGGTCCGTCCTGCTGCTTCCGTCACAAAGTTCAGAGACTCAATTTCCTTGAAGAGTCTGTGACGGTCCGTCGTGCCCACGACGGTCCGTCCTGCCATGTCGTCACGAAGTTCAGAGAGTCGATTTCAGTACCCAAATTTCAGAATTCTAAGTGTTTTGGAACGAGACCCCCTCGACGGCCCGTCGTGCCCATGACGGTCCGTCGTGGGTTCCGTCGACTCACACAGTTTTTCCAGAAATAAAATCTGCTGCTTAAAACGACTAAACAGGTCGTTACAATACTATTTTCTCTGTTTGGTATTATTTGTGATGTTTTTTATTTTTAGAGTCAAATTGTAAAAGCTTTGACTAACATTTTAAGATGTATTTTTTTAGTATATTAATATGCAAAAATATTGCAATTTATAGTAATTTTCATATAGTTTTAGAATATCTAATTTTTTTTGTTTAAAATATCAAATTAATGTGATTTAATTTAACTTTAGAAATTAGTCAAATTGACTTTCGAAAAGAGCAACATGACAAACAATATCGGACGGAGGGAGTAGTACCTTGTTTGGTACACTTTGTTGTATATTAAGGTGTGCATTGATAATACCACGGATTTCTAGGTATTAGCAATGCGATGATTTTAATTCATGCATTGACATGACAAAAGACTCAATTGCCCCTCAAAACCTTTTTTTACATATTTTTCACCATAAAAGTGAGGGTTATCTTTGTAAATAATTTATTTAATGCAATACATATTATTTTAATTTTAATGCATCAAGTCAAACAATGCGTTAAAATAATGGAATAATACATATATTGAATCCTAAACTTGGCTTCAAATTTAACTTTGACATCAAACTTTTATAGCGCACAAATAGGCACTTTAACTATCCTATCTTTCAATAAATAAACACGCGATTTTGGGAGCCAAAGTGCGTGAAATACAAATGCTCCCACGTGTATTAGTGAGTCAATCAGTGGCTGCCAACTAACTAAACATTTTACATGTCTTTTTTTGGAAAAAAAAATAAGAAGATGTCATTTTGAAACTAAAAAAAATTAAAATTAATTTTAATTAATATAAAAGAGATTGATTAAGGGTAGAATTGTCATTTCAACATTTTTTTTACATTTGTGGGCCTCGGAAATTACCCCTCACTCGCGCAGAATGCGTGCATTTCACGCATTTTGTCAGGTAGGAATCGCGTGTTTATTTATTGAAAGATGGGATAGTTAAAGTGTCTATTTGTGCACTATGAAAGTTTGAGGTCAAAGCTAAAATTTGAAGTCAAGTTTAGAATCCAATATATGTATTATGCCTAAAATAATCCATGTATAAGTAATGCAAGTATAACTAATACATGCATTGTTCATACAAGCATTACTAATACACTACATTTAGCATTATCCTTAGACGCTCAACCAAACGACCCCTTAGCCTGCTTGGCATTGCTATTGGAATAGCGGAATCACTTGTTTCGAGAAAAAAAATCATTCTTATGTTAAAAGTTACATTTTTGAAAAATCAGTAAAAGTAATTTTAAATAGAAACATACACAATTTTTTTGTTATTGAGAATAAGCTGAAAATTTTGCTTCTTATAAAAAATAGAAACAAAAAATAATTTTTTTTAATACTAAAATATCCCTACACATGGTCTTTTTTATTGGCCTATATATAATAAATTATTTAGATAGTTTTTTTATATATTAAATCTTTAAAATATGTAAATTTTCTTAACAAGAGGTAAATGATATTTGTAGGTCCCCTTTTAATTTCTTTAATTAATTTTTTTCATTTGTTGTTTTCCTTAATACACGTTTTTCTCCCTTGAAATACTTCCTCCTCCATTTTCATCCTCACCTATATCCACTATTTTTATTTTACTAGTCTTTTGCTAATCCGTAAAATTCAATACCAATATGATTTTATTAACGTCGGTTTCACTCTGTATTATTGGTATCGACTTGGCAAATGTAAACTTTCTTAAATTTTTAGTAACCCATTTTGATTTCTAGATCCATTGAAACATTTTTTCATAAAATTTATATATACTTTTTAGTAAGCATTTGACCATGTGATATCATATCACGATACGGTATCGTGAGATAGAGTCAGCGTTTGAACATGCGATTTTATGCCGATTCCATCTCATGATTCCATATCATGAGATGTGATACCATATTCTCCAAAAATCATGATATGGAATCATATGGGAATATCATATCGTGATTTGAGTTATTTTAATACAAAAATTGATCCACGAGTTTATATTTTGTTAAAATAACTCCTTATTTATATCTAATAACCATTTATTTTACATGTAAATAAAATTTATAATCACATCATTACTTTTTAAAATTTATTATTCTCACCGACATAATTAAAATTTACTATTATCACTAACATATAGTTACTTTAACTCACACTTCACGATTGTTGAGCAAAAAATTTTGAAGAGTCCGTGAAAGTTGTTTCATTTTTACTCAAATATATTGATGAAACAATTACTTAAGTGGAGAACAAATAACTTTGTAATAATTATTATACGATTTTATGATTTTTTTTTTATTTGATAATATTGAATAAACAATTGACGCTATTTTAAATGTTTTAGGACTTATGGAATTTTTATGCTTATGAGAAAATATACAACAACAAAATTTCATATCGCATGTCCAAACAAAAATTGAATTTCATCTCATGATTCCATATCATTATACCATATCATGATTCCATATCATGATATCATATCGCATGGCCAAAGGGGCCCTTAATCAACTTTCTTATGCAATCTTCATTTCTTATTTGAGTTGTCAAGAAAATATTGACTTTCAAAAAATCTATTCTCCAAGTGGGCAAATTGGTTGGGAGGGTTCAAAAAAGATAATGTGATCGATTATAGTGAATTTTCTTTTTTAAAGTGACTTAAAAAATTATTGAATAGTGAAGAAGAAAATGAAGGAATATTGATTGTATTGAAGTGTTAAGGGAATACATGGGAGATATAGGAAGGAGTACTAATCCTAATAGGACTAGGATTAGTACACACTAAATACTAATATTATTTTATACTATTTATTTAATACTATCTGTTATTATCCCCCCTCAAGCTGAGCTGAGCGGAAGCGAACGGAAGCTTGGAACTGAGGTAATCGTGCTGTCGGCTCGGGAGAGGCTTGGTGAGAATATCAGCCGGTTGTTCTTCAGTGGGTACATACTGCACAGTCATGGTGCCGGCCTGAACTTCATCGCGAACAAAGAGACAATCGGTATCAACATGCTTCATTCTGGTGTGTAGGACGGAATTCTTGGCCACACAGATGGTTGATTTGTTGTCACAATAGAGAGCAGGAACAGTGTGAGTGGCGCGGAGTTCGCGAAGAATATATGTGACCCACATGGTCTCAGCAGCAAGAAGAGCAAGGGCGCGGTATTCAGCTTCAGTCGAGGACCGAGAGACCTTGGGTTGTTTTTTTGTACACCAGGAGATCAGGTTCGGTCCCAAAAAAACGAGAAACCCCGATGTAGATTTTCTGTCATTTTTATCATTCGCCCAATCTGAATCTGAGAAACCCCGAAGCTCCAAGTCCCCGGGTCGAATGAGTAAACCACGACCAAGAGTGCCAAAAATGTACCTGAGAATGCATTTTAGACAATGGTAATCATGTTCACTTGGTTGATGCATGCGCTGAGCAACTCGGTTGACAGCAAACTGGATGTCAGGACGGGTAATGGCCAGATACTGTAGAGCCCCAATGAGGCTGCGGAAGTGGGTGATATCGGCAAAGGGGGTGTCGGCTCCATTCGTAGACGAAGAGACTGCCATCGGTGTTGGTTGACTGGTGCATTTTTCCAGTCCAGCTTTCTGCAACAGATCTCGAGCATATTTTGACTGATGAAGAAACAAGCCGCTGCCTGTCCGAGAAACCTCCATTCCCAGAAAATAATGTAACGGGCCAAGGTCCTTCATTTTGAAGGTAGTATGCATAGCTCGAGTGACATCCTGAATGAGAGCTGCAGTAGAGCCTGTAATAATGATATCATCTACATAGACAAGAAGAATGACTGTACCGTGTGCTGAATGTCGAGTAAACAGACTCGTGTCGTGTACGCAACACGTGAAGCCGAGTCCCTGGAGGAACGTTTTCAGACGTGTGTACCAAGCACGGGGGGCTTGCTTGAGCCCATACAGAGACTTCTGGAGTTTGCAAACATGTTGAGGGAAGCGGGGATCAACATAGCCCGGTGGTTGCGTCATGTAGATAGTTTCATCAAGCATGCCATGAAGAAAAGCATTGGAAACATCCAACTGATTGATGAGCCAATTGTTGCGCACGGCGAGTGACAGTACCAGGCGAATGGTTTCCTGCCGAATAACAGGACTGAATGTCTCGGAGTAATCAAGCCCATACTCCTGATTGTAGCCTTTAGCAACCAAACGAGCCTTGTACCTGGAAATACTGCCATCTGCATTGTGTTTAATTTTGTACACCCATTTACAGCCCACTGGGTGCCGCCCATGGGGCTTAGGTACAAGAACCCAAGTTTTCTGATCAGTCAAAGCCTTAAACTCGTCATCCATAGCATGACGCCAATAAGCATTTTTTGAGGCAACAGAGTAGGTTGTTGGTTCACTATCGGGAAGGGGTGTATTTGGTAGTATGGTAGCCTGAAAGGTTTTGGGTTTAAAGATACCGGCTTTGCCACGGGTTAACATGGGATGAGTATTGGGGGGTGGCACGGGCGGTGGTGATTCGGGGGTGGCCGGGAAGGACCCAAAACGGATCGGGCTGGAGATGTTGTGGGTATGGGGTGGTTCGGGTTGGTTGTGAGTGTGGGTGGTGGTTGCGGGTGTATTGTGGGTGACGGTCGAAGGGGTGATGAGGGGTGGTTGGGTAGTGGGTGGAGGTGTGGGGGAAGGTGGTGAGGGACCCTGTGAGTATGTTGGAAAAAGGGGAAGGACGCCAATGAATGATGTATTTGTGGAGGAGGAAATAGACTCGTAGGGAAACTCATTTTCGACAAATTTGACATGACGAGATATGTAGACTTTATGAGTTTGTGGGTCAAGACAGCGATAACCCTTGGAGGTAGGATGATAGCCCAAAAAAATACAAGGACGGGATCGGGGTTGTAATTTGTGAGTAATATGAGGGCGTAGCCAAGGGTAGGCAAGACACCCAAAGACGCGGAGGTTGGTATAATTGGGAAGTTCTTGGTAAAGGAGTTGATAGGGTGATTTGTTGGAGAGAGTGTGACTGGGCATTCTGTTAATGAGGTAGTTTGCGGTGGCTAGAGCTTCTACCCAAAAGGAGACAGGGAGATGAGATTGATGTAGAAGAGTAACCACCGTTTCAATGAGATGGCGATGCTTACGCTCAGCCACCCCATTCTGTTCGGGAGTGTATGGACAGGAGGTTTGATGTATAATTCCCAGGGATTGCAGAAACTGGCCAAAGATGTTATTTACATATTCCTTTCCATTGTCACTTCGAAAAAGTTTAACATGAGAATTGAATTGTGTTTTGACCATTTTTTCAAAAGTGACAAAGGTGGTGTATGCCTGTGATTTGTGTTTTAGTGGGTACAACCAAGTGTATTTTGTAAAATCATCCACAAAACAAATATAATAGCGAAAACCAGCAAATGAAGGAACAGCAGTAGGACCCCATAGGTCAGAATGAATAAGTTGAAAAGGTGCAGTTGTACGCTTCTCAGATAAAGTAAAAGGTAATTTATGAGATTTAGCAATTGAACAGGAGTCACAATTGTTTACATGAATGGAAGAAAAACCTAATTGAGACATTAAAGAATTTATTATTTGAGTAGACGGGTGACCCAGACGACTGTGCCACAACAGACTGTGGCCATCAGCCGAAAGAGCCACCGGAGCCACAGGAACGCTTTCTGAAACTGGGTGGGCAGACGAACTTGTGCCAGGAAGAACGTACAGACCATGCTCACAGGGGCCCTGAAAAATCACCCTCTTGGTAGTATTGTCTAGGATCTGAAAATCATTAGAGGTGAACAAGAGTGAGCAATTATTGTCTTTTGTGAATTGGTGAACTGAAAGGAGATTGGATTTAATAGAAGGGACGTGGGTAAGGTTACCTAGGTGAAAGATAGCGGTGGGGGTTTTAATGGTACCCGTGCCAGTGTGAGAAATATTAAGGGACTCACCGTTGCCAACAGTAATACCATTGGAGCCATGATATGGATTTGGAGCGTTAAGCTTGGATAGATCAGAAGTAACGTGCATGTTGGCCCCAATATCCAACAGCCATTCAGAGGAAGGGCCGGCTTGAGATGCATAATTGGCACGGTTATCACTATTTCGGCTCTCCTCATACCGAAACCAGCAACGAACAGCGGTGTGTCCTGTTTTCTGACAGATTTGACAAGTTGGACGATCCCGCTCGTAAGTGCCCTGCCCGCCGCTGGAAGATGACTGCCCGCCGCTGCCGAAGGAGTGCAGGCTGTTGTTGCTGCCGTGCTGCTGACCGTCGTACGGCGGACGACTGCCCTGCCGACCGCCGCGCCCGCGGCCTCCGCTGTTTCTGCCGTAGCCGCCGCGGCTCCCCTGCCGGCCGCCACCACGCCCCCCGCGATAGTTCTGGCTTGCGGTGAGGGCGGTGGCCGGCTCCATAACAGCGGCTTCTCGGAGAAGAAGTTTGCTCTCCAGATCCACGTTGATTTCTTCACTTTTTAGCCACGAGGAGAGAGTAGCCAGGTCAACGGGCGTTGGACTGATGCGAACCGCCTGTTTAATGGAGGAGTAAGCTGATGGGAGCCCCCGAACGACGCACATGACGAGATCTTTTTCGGGAATGATTTCGTTCACGGTGTCGAGGGCTGTGATGATGGTGGAGACCTCGTCTAAATACTCCGCCATAGTTTTCGTGCCTTTGGTAATTGTGTGGAGACGATCACGCAATTGAAAAATATGAGAGTGGGAAATTGATGCATAGCGTGTTGCGAGGGCCGTCCACAGGGCTGAAGCAGTTGTGTAGGATCGGACGTGTTTCTGAACCGTGGGAGAGATGACCGCAATCAAACATGATCGGATCTGGCCATCCACGGCTTTCCAGGCGGCATGGGCCGGATTGGTTTTTTCTGATTTGTCCGTGGCGGTGATGACTGCCGGCGGCGGTTCTGTGCTTCCATCGACGTATTTGAGAAGGTAATTGGCCTCAAGGGCTGTAAGAACGGTGATTTTCCATGTAGGGTAATTTATGTCTGATAATTTTTCGGGAATCAGGGCATGAAGATGCCTGAGAAGGAGTTTAACGCCAGAAGGAAGTGAATCGAGAGGATCCACCTCGGTTGTCATGGCTGCCGCCGCCCAAGAGAAGAGAGGGAACGATCGGTGCCCTAAAGAGAGAAAGAAAAAAAAAACCTAGAGAAAAGAAGATCTAGGTTTTCTGACTCTTGATACCATGAAGGAATATTGATTGTATTGAAGTGTTAAGGGAATACATGGGAGATATATATAGGAGATATAGGAAGGAGTACTAATCCTAATAGGACTAGGATTAGTACACAGTAAATACTAATATTATTTTATACTATTTATTTAATACTATCTGTTATTAGAAAAGAAAGTATTGAAGGTTGGAATAATAGTGAACAACAAGGAAGAAGAAAGAGAACAGTGCGGTATGCATTAATGAATGGGATAATGCACAAGTACCCCCTCAACCTATGCCCGAAATCCCAGAGACACACTTATACTATACTAAGGTCCTATTACCCCCCTGAACTTATTTTATAAGTAATTTTCTACCCCTTTTTAGCCTACGTGGCACTAGTTTGAAAAAAAAAGTCAACATTCGTTGGGCCCACAAGATAGTGCCACGTAGGTCGAAAAGGGGTAAAAAAATTATTAATAAAATAAGTTCAGGGGGGTAATAGGACCTTAGTATAGTATAAGTGTGTCTTTGAGATTTCGGGCATAGGTTGAGGGGGTACTTGGGCATTATCCCTTTATGAATTAATCAATTGATATAATTAATTTTCAAAAGTGTTAAAGAAAAAATAGTGAATAAGTAAAAAAGAAATAAAAAATAATGACATGGTGCCTACATGGTTATGATGTGGCGCTTACGTGACTATGATGTGGCAGGTGAGAGTGGTGTTATAATCTCAGGTTGGAAAAAATTCACTTTAAAGATGGTAAGGGGATATTTCAACTTTTGTGTAGTTTAAGTACTAAAATAAATTATCCGACCAACTTCGGAGGGGTGAGAGATTATGCATTTTATCTAATTACAATTCATAGCGAACACATTGCAATTTTTGTATTTCTATCCTCAATCTTGCTCGCCACTCTCGGTTTTCTCCTTCATCTCTCTCACTTTTATACATACAAATACAAATGTATAAACTTTGTTTGAGTTGTATAAACTATAAAGCGAAAGAGGGTGAATGTACAAATATAAATACATATCTCACCGTCCTATACACTTATCATTATACTAATAGAAATCTTTCCCTACTCAGATCTCTTTTGTCTTTCTCTCTCTATCCAGTATACAAGTACAATGTACAATTTGTGTTTGTATAAAGTGAGAGAAATTTGATACACAAATACAAGTGTTTTAATTCGATTCAATTGTATATTAACTCGATCATTTGTACACAAATTTCAATTTTATGCAGATATTCGAACACAATCATTATACATATACATAGCAGTTACATATATATAATTGTCTAACCAATATACATATACAATTCACCTCTTTCCACTCTCTGCCCTCTCTCACTTGCCTATGTCCACTTTCTCCCAATCTCTCTCGCCACTCTAGCCTAACACAAAAGACATATACATATACAAACACAATTTTCATTAACAAAAACATTCTATTTATACAAATTTCCACAATTATACAAATCGTTGTTTATACAAATCAAATGCTTGTGTTTTATACAAATAAGATAATATGTTCTGGAGCACAAACAACAAAACTGTAGATATAGAGCGCTGCTATAACTTTTATATTTACTATTCTTAAAATTTATATTTTTTTATCACATATCGTAATTTGTAATAAGTATTGAAAATTTTTAAATATATAAATTTTATCTGAAAAATTAAGAAACTAATTTCCAAATTCACCTTAACGAATTAAATATAGTATTAAATTACATAAATCTCATAGTGTAATATATAAATTACATGTTATCCCTACTCTTTTTCTATTTTACGAAAATTCCTTAAAATAGAAGTCATTCAGATACATAAGTTTCATCTGGATACACTATATGTGATAGATACATTGTAACAGACAATTGCACCTTTCCAGGAAAATAGTTGGCTATTGCGCTTTATTATGAAAATTAACCTAAAATTGATTCTAAATCCCACGATTCAAGCATAAGTGATTGTTATCAATCCATCCCAATCTATAACAGATTCATGTCTTTCAAAATTCAAATTTTCATCATCTCCATCAAGCTGCAATTGCAGTCCAATTCGTGAAAAATTCAAATTACTCAACAAATTAGCTGATACAATATGAATTTATATCGATTTTGTTGAGAGAATAAAAAATATTGATAAGCAAGATGAGTTATGAAGGTTACAAAAGTGATGAAATTGTCAATCTCAAATTCCCTATTTCAGTCAATTTGGAGATTGATGAGATTAGGTAAATCTTAGAAATTAGATACAGGTAATAATAACTCATCTCCATTGAAAATTTAAAACAACAAGGGTGTTAAACTTTATTTGATGGTGAAAAAGACGATCCTGAATTTTAATGTATCCTCTATGTATTGATACAACAGAGAAGATTTGTGGAGAGACACATAACTTTGATAAAGCGATCTGATAGAAAAAGGTATATGACTTTTTTTTATCTCTATCTCTAATCTCGTATGATACATTTTTATTATTATTATTAGCAGATTTAGTATGTTGATAATCGTTTTTTGCTTTTGATGATTATCTGATATTGATATTGATAAGATATTCATGATACATTAGTTGTAAATTGTCAATAGTATAAAGTTAATTTTGTATATAGTATTTCTACAGATTTTTTGGTGATACGCCATAAATCATTTTGAGAGATTGTGTATATTTTTGTTAAGCATGAAATAACAGTATATATAAACGTAACAAATTGACGTGATTCATACTTCAAAAGAGTAATAATTAACATGTATCACATACATTTTGTATCTCTGTGTGAGAGTAACACTGATTTCTATAACGTGTATCATGCTAGTGTTGTGAATATAATACATACAACCAATATAATAATTTAGATATATCAAGTAGTTGTAGTAATCATTATTACAAATGATACATTAATGTATATCATTCTTTGAGATATTGTGAATCACTGTACCTCTATATATTTCAAATGCACATGGTAGATTCTTTAATATGATAAAAAAATGTATAATTATGTGTTAATGTGCTTTATGAATGATTGTGGCTGAAGTATGAAGGCTTCTGAATGTTTGCAGCTTGTACATTTCGAATGACTGTCTTTTCAAATGTTTGCAGGTTGTTCATCATCTGAGTTTATTAGTGCATGATCGACGATGACTCTCAACATTTCCCTTCACGTCGCTGCTGCCTTTATGACGCTTTCCTCCTCTTTCAACATTTCCCTTCACGTCGTTGCTGAGTGCTGCCTTTGTGACGCTTTCCTCCTCTATCATTATTGACTATATACTTGAATACTAAATTTCAAGTTCGAAATCCCCCTTCTTCTGCAATATAGAAGAACACAACATTAATATAACGACTGGATAAATTTAAATATATCAAATTTTATGTTGTTATGTATCTTGCCCATAAACCGTGCATGATACGTTACTATTTATAACTTTAACTCTAGGGTAAAAAGATCTGATAATGAAATATATGAAATTACATGTATTGCGTTCTGTAGTGTGATTTTTTAATTTGTGATCTCGAGATGGATATTATTTATGATATATATTAATATTTTAAAAATATTTAGTATATTGATAGGTATTGTAATCCTACATGATACATTAGAGTAGTAAAGATTGCTGATAAGGTGTCCGATTTTAGATCGATACATTACTATTTGGTTTTAGATAGATACATCAATTGAAAAATTGTAACAGACTAGCATTATTCAAAATTTAAAATTCTTCTTCTCATTCTTTCCAAAAAAAAAAACTCTCAGTTTTTAAATTAAATCTGTCGACAAATTGTACTAATACAACATGAACTCATCGATCTTGTCAAGATATTCTAAAATCTGGAAAAATTAGGTGAGGTATGAACAATACAAAAGTGATTAAAGTGTTGTTGGTCCACATATCGATACATTACTATTTGATTTTATATGGATACATTATTGTTTGGTTTTAGAACAATACATTAATTGATAAATTATAACACACTAGCATTATTCAAAATTTAAAATTTTCTTCCAATTCTTTCAAAAATTCAATTTTGAATCAATTTTGTCGACAAATTATACTAATACAACATGAACGTGTTGATCTTGTCGAGACATTTGGAAATCTGTTAAAGTGAGTTGAAGTATAAACAATACAAAAGTGATGAAATTGTTGTTGATCAAAATATTAGTTTTGTGAATCTCTAATCAGTCCATTGCTGCTGAATTATAAATCGACGAATTGAGAAAAAAATTTGTAAATCAAATACATTGTTGAGGTGAAGAAACAAGAACCTGAATTTTCAATATATCCATTATCCATCAATACAACATACAAAAAAGCTGAAAAAATATATAACTTTGATGGATACATGTTTACGTGGTAATTATTATGTATCAGATACATTTAGTATAAATTCAAATTTGTGTATCATGCTTAACAAATTAGTCCATGATATATTACTATTAATGTATCTTATTTTGTTTGTGTGAAATTATATTTTATCGGAAGATACATTATACATGATATTACTATTTATGTATCTTCATTCATTGTTGCTTCATTAAGATCTTGAGGTCCTTGATCTGATTCATCATCCTAAAGAAGTAGCATGCATTATAAGTCAGGGACACATTAAATTGATAATGTGTCATATACGATCAAGTTTTAATGTATCAAACATTTGATAATATATCATAATACTAAATTTTCTGATCATACTAATACATTTTTATGTTCACTTGCTTCTGTGGTAACATGAATATTCTTTTGAAAGGTCGTGTATGGATAATCAAGTTCTGAAGCAATGTCGTCATTTTCGTATAGACATAACTCATCACCTTTGGAACTCGATCCAAACCTTACCGAAGACATCAACAACTCGATCTTTTTTTTCTTTTTCTTTTTTTAGCATTTTTCAACAGTTGATTTCAAAATCTTCATCCTTAAGAACATTGCCTACATTAGATGAAAAATGCGATGATAAGTACTACCGATTGATAAATTTTTTTAAAAAATTAATGAAGAAGAAGATGAAAGAGAGAAATCAATGGAAAAAGAAAATGACAAACAACAAAGTAAAAGATGATGAACTACTCTATATTGAAAATTTTTGAAATTGATTAACTAGAGAAAGAAACCTTTTGAAATTCAAATTAAGATGGAAAAGATAATTGATCAGATTATGGAAGTGAAAATAGGAGAGATTGAAAGAGTGAATATAGGAGCGGAGATGTGGTTTTGCAGTAGAGACTAATAATGTATCCGTACATTTGGATGTAGGATGAAAAATAAAGAGTTTTGAAATATTTTAAAATAGTAGAGAAAAATGAAAAATATGATAAATGATGATGTATATAGATAAATTTTCTTTAAATATATGCTTTAACATTCGTATTCCAAACACTACGTACCATTATTCTAAAGAATTCAGTACTTCGAGTTTATGCTATCATTAATTCATCATATTTTTTTGTGTTATGTTTGGTCTATGCTATCATTAAATTCATCATATATTTGTGCTAGTTTTGTAAGGATCTATGACGTGTGAAATTGGATATGCAAGAAATCCTAACCAAGTAGGTGATCAGATAAAAATCTCGTAAGAAATTAAGATTTTTTAGTCATTTACAAAATAAATAGAAGAAAATAGTTTTTTTCAGATCTTTTATATATAAAAATAATTTTTTTTTGTTATAAAATTATCAACGGCCTACATACTTTCATAGACATCTTATTTACATGTATATATATACAATTAACACAAGAGTCTGAAATAAGAGCTCTGAGGCGTTTGATTATGAAATTTTTTCACTTTTTCAACAATTTAAACTCCGAATTCAAGCATGTTTGTCCATAAAATTTCATAATTCAAGAAATTTCAAGAATTTGAAAAGTGACTAAAAGATATTTTACTCCAAATTACTCAACAACCTAATTAATTTTTCAATATCATTTTTCATTTTAAAAAAAATATATGTTTCTCAAATTTCACAATAAAACATGATCAAACGTCAACTACTTGTATAATAAAAAAACCTCAAAAGGTAGCTTTAGATATTCAAGTTGTGGTTGTTGGAGAGTGGTTGGTACCTTTATTCAATTCTTGTTTTCTTGTTGTGATTTTATAATGTTCTCAAAAGTATATATGTGGAAAGAAAAATGATGTGCATGTATATATGGGGGTTAGGACATCCAAATTTAGCAAAGGGGAAATTCTGGTTGGCTGTTGAACTTTATTAGTCACATTATCAATTAATTAGTTCTCCTACCATGCCCATACCCCCCCAACCCTATCTACTACTCTTGGCACAACCTATTTTTCATTTCTACCACCATTAATTACTTGGAACTAAGCTTTTAAATTTTCAAACATTCTAATTAGTAATATCTTTCTTACGTTTAGTATAACTTTATATCATCGAAAAATATGTTACTATTTTTCATCTACATGTTTTATTCTAATTAGTAACATCTTTCTTATGGTTAGTATAACTTTATATCATCGAAAAATGTGTTACTATTTTTCCTCTACATGTTTATGAGAAAATATTTTATAATGGAGATTTTGATAAGTTTTTTGATATCCTATTAGGGGCGGGGGTTGGGGGGAGGGGAGCACTGAGAGGTTTCGAATTCAGATAAATTTATTCTTTTCTTTTTAAATTATATATAGTGGTGTTGTATTTTTATATTAAAGAAATACTTAAATATAAATTACGTAAATTCATGCTCAAATATATATCTATTCACATAAATTCGTAGTCCTCATTCATTAGAAGTTTTTTTGACAAATTAAAATTGGATGGAGATGTACTTGTTTAATAGGTATATATTAGAATTGGGTAGTTTGCAATTCATAAATTTAAGTACATAACTCTATTAGAATAAAACATTCTTATGAAACAACTTTATTATATAAGTTATCTACCCAAATCTTCTTAAATTCAAATTCTCCCCAAAAATTGTATTGGACATTTATGTTTTAAGTCTGCATGATTTTCTTACCCTAAAATGTGGAGGATATTTATTGTTTTATATTTTAAAAATCTCAAAAGAAAATACTTGGGTTTATTATAAAATAATTTATTTCTAATAAAAATTTACTAGATAAAAGTTAGCATCCCAAATTTTGAAAGATTGGATATATCACAAGGATAATATTTTAACTTTGAGGAATTTTGATTCAAATTTGAGATCGGTTTGGTAGATTTCTTAAGGAATCAAACACACGTGTATATGATTGTATTCATGTATATTAGAGTGTATCTGTTCACTCTTATACGTTTATATCAGTATACTTGTGTGTTTTTACGGTGTATATATTATCAAAAATATATTCAAAGAAGTAATTTAAGTGTAGATGTGCCTTGTTATCATGATATATCAAAGTATTTGAGTGTATATGTTACTGATCATAAATTTGTATCAATTTATTCAAAGTGTATATGTTTCTTGTTATACTTTTTATATCAAAAATGTATTTGTTTTTGTTTGTACCTTCTATACATTATACATTTGTATCAATGTATCAAATGTATATTTTCCTTGTTATTCATTTTATATCAATATATTTGAATATTCTATAGTGTATCCATCATTAGAATCGAGATGTATTTATATCAATATATTTAGGTGAATTTTTTTTTTCCGTAACTGCAAATTTTATATACCAATGACGTATAGGTAATAATTAGTTGCAATAAAATCAACGAATAAGAAAATATCTAGTAGTGAGATTATTTTTTTATTATTATTATGAAAATAATCTCACAAGATTTTAAAGTCTCGCTAATTAGGAAGATTTGAGATGTCAATTCAGTGTTGCTAAATTTTTACTTTTTTTAAAAAAGACATCATTGTATAATTAATGCAATCAATTTCGTAGCCACTTTTATCGAAAAGATACATTAAATACATCTTATAAGTTGTATTCTCCGTTTCATATTAATTGAATTGTTAAAAAAATTTTCAAATTAAGTTAATTGTTTAATTTTCAAGACTATTTTTAAAATATTTTTTTTTTATTTTACCCTTCATTAGTTAGTATTGGTATTAGTTATTAATTAATGTTTAGTTATTTTAATCATAATTTAGAATAAGTGTAAAAACGGAAAGTTAAGCCTAATTCATCTCTTAATCTTCTTTTCTTAAAGGTATAAAGCATCTCAAGTTCTCAACAATTCAATTAATTTTAAAAATGAAAAAATTACATAAATTGGTACATTTTAATAAATAATTACTGATTTTAGCGATATTTTTTATTTATTATTATTTATAGCAATATTATGTTAAATCTGCAATATGAATTAAAAGTAAATTATGTATGCAATATATATGAATTATAATTGTTTTCTGAAATATATTATGTTTGTTTGGTAAAATTTGACACATTTTATTATAAATGTATTAAAATGTGTGATAAATGTATCATCCATCATTAAAACTTGTATTATATATGAATAATAAATTGTTCTTTGTAATATGTATTAAACTTGTATTATAAATGAATTAATACTGATCAAGTGAAAAAAATATTGTTACTATAAATAATAAATATATTGTTATTACAGTATATTTATGTAAGTTTTTATTTTTAAAAAAAAGGAGTAAAAGACAATAATATAGCTATATATTGTAATTAATAAAAGAGTAGAAAGTCCTTATTTTATCTAATATTAAATATTTCTGTTTTTCTTTTTGGAATAATAATAATAATAATAATTTAACCAAATAATAATAGTAATAAAATTTAAAATAATATTTTGTGAAGTTAAACCAAATACTCCAAAATTTCGATACTACCAAAGCAGAGCAGCAAGGATCTTCTGAAAACCCAACATGAAAAACGCTCTATAAAAGCAAACCACTCTTCTATACCCTTTTGTATCATTTTTTACTCATTTGCTCTCTTCGTCTTCTCCGCCACTTCCTCTCAGATCCATTTTCTTTAGATCCCATCAATGGCTTCTGTTACTGGATCTTCCTTCGCCATCTCTTCCCTTTCCTCCTCCTTCAACCCCAACAAGGTCTGTATTTTTCGTTTTTTCACTCTTAAATCTACTGTTTTGGTGGTTTATCTCGTGTTTTGTGTTTGAAATCTTAATTTTTGTGATTTTGTTGATCTGTTTTAGTTTACTATGGTATAGATCATATGCGTGTTGATGTGTTCTGTTAATTTTGAGGTGCTGGTGTTTAAATCTTTGTGTGTGAAGAAGATTCGTTTCTTTCTAGTTTCTTAATGATCAGTTTTAAAATGTTTCGGATCTTGTTGTCCAGCTTGAGCTGTTGTGTGTTTTTTCAGCGATTTAATGAATTTTTTTCATGATTGATTTAGCTGTTTTTAGCAGTGATGTGATGTGTGTTTTTAACGATTTAATGAGGATTTGTTTGAAATATTGGATTTTGCAGGTTTTATGTATGATTGTGAAAGTCTGACCTTGTAGTTTTGCTTGTGATAGATCTATTTATGATTTCATGTTATAGTTCTGAAGATTCGTGAAGTGGGAAAACTTTCATTTGCCGTGATTTTGTGAACTTTTTTTCTTTGATGTATCTATTAGTTATATGTATGGTTGATAAAAATTGCTGAAGCAAAGGTATCTGTGAACCACAAAAGGAAAAGGAAATGTCTATTGGCTTAATTAGAGAGTGCTTTCTCATAATTTAGCTTAATCAATCCTGTATCGATGTGTTTTACTTTTCCTCTGTATTAGATGTGTTATATCTTTATTGAGCTTGTTCCTTTTGAATTGTGCAGGCATGTTTGAAGACATCCTCCCTTTCTATCAAGGGAATAAGCTTCCCTTCCCTCAGAGTGAAGCCAGCTACTCGTCGCTTCAGCATTAGCTGTGCGGTATGTTTCTGCTTCCTTTTATCAGAGCTAGAATCCAAACTGTTCAAATTTTCCTTTTTTGTGAGGGAGATTAGCATTTCTATTTATAGAACAAGTAATGCATGTTTAGTTGGGCTGGTTTAGTGCTATTTTTGCTTAATTGTTGTAAGATATCAGTGATTCTTCAGTGAATAGTCTTAATCCTATGCTATTTATTAACAATATAAATTGTATATGTGCAGGCTAAACCAGAGACAGTTGACAAAGTGTGTGAAATTGTGAAGAAACAACTGGCTCTTCCCAGTGATTCTGCAGTCAATGGAGAGTCAAAATTTATAGCACTTGGTGCTGATTCTCTCGACACGGTATGCTGAATTTAGAACAAACTTTTACAGTGCTATGTCCTGGATGTTTTGTTGGTTAAAATGGTCCTTGAAACGATTATGAGTGTCTCGATGTGGGGGTTCACCTAACATAATTTGAATTCTAATGATAAGGTGGTATTGCAGGAATGTAAATATAAATTAGGATGCTTTCTTTTAGAAACTGTGACTAGCTATTGCCGTATGTAAATCATTTCAGAAATGATCAACCTGAACATCTTAAAATATGACGAAATGCCTCCTCTAACCATAGTATGCAAGAGACACCAAGCTTTGTTCTTATTTTCTGCATCTAATACATCCTAAGCTATATTAACGTAGCTTTAACTGCTTGGATTGTGTGAGATTTGCTCTAATTGATTTAGTTATTGATATTGTCATTCCGTGCAGGTTGAGATTGTCATGGGACTTGAGGAAGCATTTGGAATCACTGTGGAAGAAGAGAATGCACAGACTATTGCAACAGTTCAAGATGCTGCTGACTTGATTGAGGATCTCGTCGCCAAGAAATGTTAAGAGAAGAGAAAGTTGAGTTGTAGTAGCTTGGTAGGAGGGAAGGAGGTGTCATTTTGGTTATAAGTTTGCTTTTTATCTATTTAGTCATCAGTTAATGGTTTATATCGAGTTTTCTATTGCAGTCTTGTTCCAATGAGCTTTGTCTTAGATAATAGGATTTCTTTCATCTGAGAGGAACTCTCATTCATGCTTGTTTGTTTCATTTTCTGTAAGACTGATCATATTTAAGGACATCCTTTGGTAAGTATCTATGTTTGCTTGCTCTGTTCTGGTTTAAAAGAAATGGGTAATTTCCATGAGAGTAGTGATGATTAGTATTTTAACGAAAGAAACAGAAAAAGGAAGAAAGTGTTGTACAAAAATGGTGAATGGAATGTAATGTAGGTCCAAGAATTATGACAGTTGTTCAAACAACCCTACAAGGTGTTAACAAAGATCCCCTCCCCATCGAAGATTAAGGTACATAGTTATAGGGAAAACTAGTTTGGATTCAAATTCACTATATCAAATAATATCTGCACTTGAGAATATCAATCAATAAATATGAATTCTCGTGTCCTAATCGTGTGCACCATCTTTTCAAAAGTTGCACTTGATAAAGGTTTGGTGACTAAACTTTTTAATTGAACAAATCTGTTGCACGTTGATATCATTATTTTGGAGTTCATGAAGAAAAGTTTTGATTGAATATGTTTTGTATAATGTTCTTTCATGGATCCTCTTTTTAATTGGGCTATTGCATGTTGCAGCAGCATCACCATTCTTTTGATAAAGTTGCATCATTATCATACAATATGGTTGGGTTCACACAAGTACATTTCCGACTTGCTTTATAAAGTGATTTATAGTGATTCATCTTTGTATGATTTGATTGCCATCTACAATAATAACTGAATAACATATAACTGTAATCTTTCGTGGGAATAAACATGTATATAGGAATCTATAGCAGTCATAATGGGCTTCGCCCGCAAGGTCGATCCAAGCCAACCTTTGAAATAAGTGGGCTTAGGCTTAATATTTTTGGCCCATTTACGAACGAGGTTATTTAGCCAGCCCCAGAAGCTAGCCCGCGAGCTATTAATTTTTAAAATATTTATATATATATTTTTAATAGTGTTTTATTTGTAAAGATTTTATGAATAAATATTTTGAAAAATAAAAATCAAGTATTTTGTAATGTTATCTTGCATGGTGAATTGTAGATGAAGATGAACTTCTTAAGGAAATAATATCACATGTTGATTTAAATATGATCGATGGTGGAAGTAGAAGCGGAGTTGTAAAACATTAATTAACGAGTCATGTAATATTTAGAAATTTAGATTTATTAAGTATTTAGGCTGCCTTATGTTGCTGGAAATCTTTTAAATCAGCTAGTTTTTTGTGAGAGAAACGATGGAATGATCAACATTTATCCGCTAAATCTTTTGTTAACTATTATGTATTTTTGTAAGTATTCACCAAAGTGTGTGATTCATAAATGTATTTTTATAAGTATTCACCGAAGTATGTGATTTATAAATGAATTCTTGTATGAATTGATGTCGTGTTCATAGAAGTCAACATTCGATACTTTTTCTAAGAGAGTAATATTGTTTATTTTTTGATTGAAGGGTCAATTCGTCCCAACCCATGGCCTGCTTAGGGCTGGGTTGGACTGCTATGTTATTAACCCTTTAATTAAAAGGATCAGCCTGTCCTAACCCATTTAACTCTCTAGCCCGTTAGGGTTGAATTAGATTGAATTGGACCAGTCCATTTTGACACCTCTAGATGGGATGAATGCTCTATATATCCAAAAAACTTGATAATATTCATTAGGATAAATATTCATATCATGACTAGCAATTGATTTTCTTTTAATATCTCAATATAAGAGAAATTGAATCTCCATATATATCAATTGAATAAAAATATGGTACTTCAACATCAAAATATTTTAAAATATTTTTCCTTTCATCAATATTCAAGTCAAATTTGTAAAGCGATATGACAGAATCTAATTTTCATAATAACAAAGATAAACAAGTCATTTTTATATTTCACGTATAAAATTTAATGAAGGCGATTTTAATAAGTCAACATTGCTTGATTTAATTCAATTGAAAATTATAGACAAATTTTTAGAATTTGTGTATTCTTCAAGCATTTTGAATCCTTGAAAGACTTTTTTGTATAATTAGTTTTCAAGTATGTTTGTACTAAACAAACAATTTGTTGTTTTAGAAATTAGACTCAAATACTTTATTATATAATTTTTCATATTTTTTTAGATATGTTTATTTGAAGTTGATCCTAATATTAATTTATATAAAAAATTAATTGATTGGTAAAATTTCAAGTTCACTTATGCCAGAGACATTTTTGACCTTAATTAACATCCAAACACACTTTTCACACTTATGACTTGACTTTTATACCCAAGTTCAATTCGATTATCATGTCCAAATCCAATTTCATACATTAACAATTCAAATCATAATTTAAAAACACGATGTGTTATGAACTGCACCAAATATCTTAACCCATTTTAGTAGAAAAATTAAATAAAATATAAAGATGAACGAATATATCAAGCTTATGCATCAAAAATAAATACTATCTCCATTCATATTAATTGTCATAGTTTTTATTTTTAGAGTCAAACTATAAAAGTTTTGATTAACATTTTACGATATACCTTTTTCATCGTATTGATTGCAAAAGAAATTTGGAATTTATAGTAATTTTCGTATAGTTTTTAAATATCTAATTTTTTATTTAAAATATCAAATTTATGTAATTTAATTTAATTTAATTTTAAAATTTAATCAGATTAACTTTTAGAAAATATAACATAACATGTAAAAGTGAACGAAGAAAGTATTTGAATTTTAAAACTTGCCACCAAAAAACTCACCAAACTAAATAAGCACCAATATTAAATAAAATAGTCAAAGATAACATATCAAAGGAATATTTATATTGTAGAGGTAGAGTCTAAGTATAATTTAAGCCCCATAACTGTAGTCTCTACGTATAATGATAAGTTGTAGCTACCGTTTAAATTATCTTGTTTATATTATTTGTGAATAAGTTTTTACTAATTATTTTATGATTAGAGAAATCGGCAGTCGCTATTTTTTGGATGTGCACAAGGTAAAATCTTATTCTAATGCAATAGCTTGCAAATCACACAAGAGATAATTTGCACTAGGCAAGCCAGCACAACGAGCTCGACTTAAAAGGAAAACCCTTTACTTTCGTTGACAGGGAATTTTCAATTTTAAATAATTATATAAATTAAATCGTCAAATTCTACCATATAAATTTCAAATTGTACAAACTCAAAATTTCAGTCCACATAATTATTATTGAATATTCATCGTAAGTAATAATTAACTAAAATTATAATCATGATTAATAATTAATTAATTAATATATATATATATATATTTGCCTGACGATGTAATTTTGAAGTTTTAAAATAAAAATTTGGAGAGTTATTTGTTGTTGGACTTAATAGTCTTACATTCTAGATAGTTCCTAACACGTGATTTGAACGTAGACCAAAGGCACGTAGAGGTCGTTGGCAAAATGAATACGGCGCTAATCACACACTAGCCAGCCAGCCACCCCTCAAATAGGTCAGTAGTCAGTCCATTTTTTCTCCAATATAAGCAAAACACTCTTTACAATTATCGAACTTATCATTATCAGCACTCATATTGGACTTGTCTCTCTCTCTAAGGGTGACCTGAGGTAATTCAATTTTTTTCTGCATCTGTTTTCGATAGTGATTTTTGATTATTCATTTGATTCGCTTTCTCTTGATGCAACTGATCTCTCTTTTATGATGAATGAATGTTGGATTCAACTTCTGATTTTGCAGATCTAGACTTTTTTTTAGGACTTTCTCTTTTGAATCTGTCGCTGTCTGCCTTTTGAGTTTATTTCTATGCTGATTCTGGTGGAGGCCTATTGTTGAGTAGATATTAATTTTATTAGGGAGATAGAGAAAGAGAAGCTTAGGATTATCATCTTCACCTTGATAAGAGGCGGATCTAAGATTTAGTTGCAATTTTGTATGGATTTTTAACTGTACATGTTTATGTCGTTACTCTCATTCCGCCTTTATGGATGTGTGGTTCGATCTAACTAGAGTTTGAGTTTAGAATTATTTGCCTTATCGATTTGGACTAATGCATAGCCATAAATTGTATCACCTGCAAAATGTGTGTGTAAGCAAATCCTGCTGCAAGTAGATGTTCACTGTCTTTCTTTGATGGTGCTTGGGTGAGAACATGAGGATTTTGCGATTGTTCGGGTTGAAGATAACATTGTTTAGTGTTTTAAGACGAAATTTGTGCTTTCTTTGTTTTGTTTTATTTTGAAAAAAACAACACATTTGGGCTTGTTTGGAAAACTAGAGGATTGTTTTTTCGTAATTTCACAGCAAACATGACCAAGTGTTTTTGTATATGTCCTCTTTTAGATGTTCTTATATGGTTGAGATGAAGAAATGGAATACCTAAGGTTTTGGATGTCAATTTATGTGATCGACTTGTTTTCGAGATGAACTATATATTGCCTGGGTTGTGACTGAAAGACTTTCTTGCTTTATGTTTCTAACTGATTGGCCAAATGCGATTTTCTATAAATCCAAACTTGTATATGGAAATGTTGTCTATCATCTTATGAGATGAGCTGCATGTTAACTTATTAATGTGCTTCGTATATGCTCTTACGTGTGTAGCTTGATAACAGACTCTTGTATCATAATTTTCTAGATCACATTCAAAAATGGTGAAGGCAGTTGCCGTCCTTAACAGCAGTGAAGGTGTTAGTGGCACCATCCTCTTCACTCAAGATGGAGATGGTAATTTACTTTAATAATTGTAAAATGGTTTCTTTATGCATCTATCATGGTTGACCGGTCTCTAACTGATGTGATGCATACAGCTCCAACCACAGTTAATGGAAATATTTCTGGCCTAAAACCTGGACTTCATGGCTTCCATGTCCATGCCCTTGGTGATACCACAAATGGCTGCATGTCAACAGGTAATTTTATTTATCTATTTGAGACTCTGACAAATAATGATTTTTAGATGTTTTGAATTTTGAATTTTTTCTTGGTTAACTTGCAGGACCACATTACAATCCTGCTGGTAAGGAGCATGGTGCTCCTGAAGATGAGGTGCGTCATGCTGGTGATCTTGGTAACATCACAGTTGGAGAAGATGGTAAGGGTTCCTTGTTTAATAATTTAACTTAATCTGGTTGTAGTTATCCTTATTTATTTTCAAATCAAATGTCTGCAATTGAAGATTTTTATCATCATCTATGCCTAGTGTTTTTGGTTTGACATGATGTATAGTTCATTTGGAAAAATTAATCTGTTGTAGTAAAGGTTTACCCATGATTTTATTGTCCCGAAAACAACAATTATTTTGCATAGTGAAGCCAAAATTTATTTCAGAGAGGTCAATGCTGCTCTCTCCCTCTCTCTCCTCGCGTAATTTCAAATTAGTTAGCATCACTAACGGTGTAATCATTGCAAAAAATTTCAGGTACTGCATCTTTTACTATTACCGACAAGCAGGTAAATTCTTTGTTGAACTCTAAGCTTTAGACTTGCTCTAATATTTGTTCCTGAACTAATTGGCAACCTGATTTTTTGCAGATTCCTCTCACTGGTCCACAGTCCATCATTGGAAGAGCTGTTGTTGTTCATGCTGATCCTGATGATCTTGGAAAGGGTTAGTTTCCCTACTTCAGTGACTAAACTTTAATGAGCTGAGTACGACATGCTTTTATTATTACAACAGAATGTGAGAGATGAAAGAGGATAAGAAAGTAAGAAATAAAATACATATAACCTTAACACGCAACCTTTTATTTTAGTTTGAGACCTTCAACACTCGTCGTCCATAGTGCTTGACATATAAAAACCCCATTTCCCTTTAATGTGTTTTCTTCAAGAAGTATATCTGGGAGATTGGTGTATTATAATGGAAAGTATTATGGATAGGAGAAGGAAGAAGTCTAGGTGTGATTGTGTCATTTCTTATAGTTCAATTTTGAAGAAAATGATGGAAGCTCATTTAAATAAAACTAGGTAAAGTGAAAGAGAAAGGGGCTCTGAACCATGACCACACTAGCAAGGATCCACTAGGTTCATTTAAATAAGACTAGGCAAAGTGAAAGAGAGAGGGTTTCAATCTTAACCACGACCACACTAGTAAGGATCCACTAGGTTCATTTAAATAAGAGCAGGCAAAGTGAAAGAGAAAGGGGTTCAGTCCTAACCATGACCACCCTAGCAAGGATCCACTTCTATCATTTTCACATCTCCCCAGCACCAATAAGATTTCATTTTTCTTCTTCAAAGAATTTGCCATTCTCTGTATATTGAGCTGAAAATTAATGCCTGGTAATTGCTGACTCAAAAATCAAGCGGGAAGAGGTGTGTGCATTCCTGAGTGATGTTAAATCTCCTTGAAGAATCAGGATGTAATCTTTCATATACATGCTCCCAAGGAATGAATAGGTGCTATCTTTTTTTTATGGCCATGCAATTCCTGCGGGCTGGTGGTGCAATTGGTGGATAATGGCCTGCCCCTCTACCATTCTCCACTTATATACTAGTATTTTGTCTGTGTATAGTTCGAGCGTATGACGTGCACCTAATCAACACTTCACATGTTGCGCTCTTTCCACTAAACATAGTTCTGGGGGCAAGGACGGGTTCCTGTTATACAGGTTTCGTATTTGAATTTAGATGTGGGTGTTGGAGGCTTGGAGCTAACGTGGGTCAGTTTGTAAAATACTAGCTGACAAACAGTCTGCAAGTTATTTTTGGACAATTTGTTCTAGAAATTCTTTCACTCCATGATGCTTGGTTACCTATTACCATTTAATTTATGCTTCTCCTATCACTTCCCTTGTCTGTATTTGTTAAAAGTCTAGTCACTTAAATGCAGTCTAATAGAAAAAAACCTTTTTTTAAATGTTTCTGTAAGGGGAGGGAGAGAGAGAAATGGACTAACATTTGCAGATGTTGGATATTAATTTGATTTTAGCCTGAAGCTGAGACTTGTGATTGATTGATTGTAAGAAAGGTGGACTGAAATCTAATAAGAAGAATGCATTACAAGATAAGCTATTGATTTCTATTTTTGCTTAGAGTTAAGTCATTGTGAGCCCTTTGCTTTATCCATCTAAAATTACTTCAAGATCCTTCAGGATTAAGGCTGGATAAGAGCCTGTTTGGATTGACTTATTTCAAGTGTTTTTAAGCCAAAATAACTTTTAATCAATTTTGGAGTGTTTGGGTATATAGCTCTTAGTTTTAAACAGGCTCTAAGACCCATAGGTTTTAACATATCCTTTAGTGTGTGTGATTGGAATGGTTGAACTGCAAGAAATATGTTCCTCATTGTGCAAACTGTGAGGTCTCAAATGCAAATGTTCGAGGATGACCAAGTATCAACTTGTTTCAGAAAATTGAAAGTAGGGAAGCGGACTATAGTTGCAAGTAATCAAGTGGGCGTACAATGATACATGAGATTAGGATTATGCACAAAAGAGTTATGCTCTATTTAGCTACGAGGTTTAGTATTCTATTTGCATCCAAACAAATTTGGTGTCTGGTGTAGGAGCATTGAAAATCCTTTCATCATGGAATAAAAATAGGACGGTTAAAATATAATTCTTTAACCATATTTGTAACCCACTTTCACTTAATCTGACTTAAAATTTGTTTTCCTGCTGTTTTAGGAGGACATGAGCTCAGTAAAAGCACAGGAAATGCTGGCGGAAGGATTGCTTGTGGTAAGTACTAATTGTCTTGCATCTGGGACTAGATTTATTGATTTATGTGTCTCATTTAGTCATTTAACTATGTGTCGTAATTACATTGATCAATTGCTGATAGGTTAGTTCAATCTCTATGATTTTTCTTTCAAATGATTCTTCTGGGCTACTTATTTAGAGTAAGAAACATGCGAGATTCTTTTGCTTTCTAATCTAAGTTGTCCATTTGTCAATGTGCTTTCAAACGACAAGTTGAATCATTTGCTTTTTGAGAATTATATAGGCAAGCTTGGTTTTGTTCTTAATTATGTTTGTAGTAGTAATAACATGTGGTATTGTCACTCTTGTCAGGTATTATTGGCCTCCAGGGTTAATTGCTCCGGTGAGGTGAAGATTCAGCAACTAGCGGTGGTGTCTGTCTTAGAATAAAGTTATACTGGAGCTGCTGAGCCTTGTTTTTTTATGTATTTATCATTTGACGCCTTTTGAATTGGGGTTGAACCATTCATAATACATGACTGTAGTGCTTCTTTTCAGTGGATGTTGTACTAGTTTTTGCCGATCATTAACCATAAAAAAACTTGGGCTGTTAGCTTTGCTGGTTTCTTAAATTTGAGTGGATGGTTTGAAAACTAGACAAAATTTAGATGACTTTGCAGATCAGAACCTGTAGTTTTTGTTCATAAAATTGTATTTCAACTGACTTCTCAGATGGCATTGAAATGATCCAAGGCTTACATAAACATTGTGTGTGGAATGATGTTTTGTGAGGTTTACGTCTGAAGATGTCGGTGCAGCAACATCTAGAATAATTATGGAATAACAAACAATAACATCCGTCAATCTTGTTGTTTTACATCCCTCATTACTTCAATAACAAAAGAAGTGATAGAGACGCTAGTGAAACTGTGACATATAGATCAGTTCCTTTTTGTATGTATAATTCTTTAAAAGACAAATAAAATCCTTTCTTTTTAAGCCAAAGAAAATATCATTTACTTCAAAACGTCATTAAAGAAGCTCGAAGCTAAAGTTATAAAAATCAACTTATAGCAAACTTACTTCATTTCAAGTGAATAATATCTCAAACGAACTAGAAAGTTTGAATATGAAATTTGGATAAAACTTGAGCTAGTTATGGATTTAATTATAGTTCTAATTCGTTGAAGTTTGAAGTTACAATCGAAATGTATTAAAATTGTACTTGTATGATATTTGTATGCTCAGTTGTATAAAACTTATGATTGTATGCTTAGTTGTATAAAACTTATGTTTGAAGTTTTATTTGTTGTTGGAGTTGTACAAATTAGTATGAATATCGTATAAAAGTAGTATATAATAATATTAAATTTGTTGAAACCTAACCTGCATTTTATAGAATATTTATACACTTTACACATATAGCAATACCGTCTATATATTGATTTTATATACAAAATTATGAACAAAAATTTCAAGCATTGAGCATATACACACATTTCATACCATTTTCGTAGAGAAAAAATTGAAGTGAGAATTTCACATATATTTTGCAAAAGAATTACTGATATGTTTTGTCTTATTATTAGGTATATATAGACACATCATTCTCCCAAATTTGAAGGAAAAATTACACATTTTGATAAATAATTATTGATTTTAGCGATATTTTTTATATTTATTATCATTTGTAGCAATATATAACAATATTATGATAAATCTGTAATATGTATTAAAAGTGAATCATGTATGCAATATATATGAATTATAACTGTTTTAAAATATATTATGCTTGTATAGTAAGAAATTGACACATTGCATTATAATGGTATTAAAATATGTGATACATATATTATTTATCAATAAAACTTGTATTATATATGTTTTATAAATTGTTCTCTGTAATATGTGTTAAAACTATATTATAAATATATTAAAAATACTTAAGTGAAAAAGAAAATATCATTGTCGTAAAGAATAATATTTTTTTAGTATTATTATATTTATTTAAGTTTCCAAATTTTAATGGGTATATGAAGTTGACCCATAAATCCTCTAGTTGCCAATAATAATGGTCATTCATCATTTTTTGTCTTAAATTGAGCCCATTCTCAATCAATTTGGGTCGATGGTCCAACCAAAGACAATTTAATTTGGGCCCATCCTCGATCTTAGTAAATTCTCCACCTAAATCGGGCCCATTCTCAATCTACTAAATTCTCACACTAAAAATATTCAATGCTATCGTGTATTTTTATTTGTCTATTTTTACGCTGTATTTAATTATAATATATATATATATATTATTGGTGTATAAATTTAGATCTTGAAAAGTCATATTGGAAAAAAGTAACTAATGCAGAAAATCAAATAGAAAAATAATATAATTATTTTTTCTTTAATATTTTAAATGTGACAAGTGAGAGTCAAATTTTAATTTTGAAATATAAGTATAAAAGAATAAACGAAGGGAGTATTTTTATTTATTGACACACTCCTTATATTTTTAAAAATTAAATTACCCTCAATAAATTTGTACTATATTTCTAAATATGATTATGTTTACAAAAACAAATAAGATCTTCTTAATTATATAAAACATTACGTATTTTTCTTTTTTAAAATGAAAAGGTAAAAAACATCAAATAATAAGAATCAAGGTTAGTAGTAATAAACATTAAAGGGACATTTTTGCGGTCTATCTAGGTGGGCAAAAACAAACTACTTCTAAAAATATTCCATATTTATTTATGAAATATTATTTTATAAAATATTCGATAGGTACATACATTAGATTATAGTTGGGGTAATAATTTAATGACATTTGTATATCATTTTTTTAAAAAACACAATTATTTTTATGCAATGTAAATAAGTTTGCAAGGTATATAATTTCTTAGGTGACAAATTTTAAAAATGAAATAGACGGAGAAATTTTTTAATTCACCTTGATGATTAATTTCATAAGTATTCTGTATATACGGATAAAGAGACATCTTTCAAATAGCATATACAATAATATAAACACCAAAAAGAATATTCCACGAAACTAAAACTGTATTCAAGTGGCAACCTATTGTACTTATTAAAAACATTTAAATAGTAGTAATTATTATTCAATTTTCTACTTTATTTTTCTGATAAATATTTGAAGGAGGATATTCATGATCATGGAAAAAGCATAAAAATAAAATATAATATAATTTATCCCTCACCAACCCCCTATAGAGTTACCCTATCCTACTTCTCAATTTTCTATGATATAAATATAAATCTAAATAAAAACCACACATATACTCTTTATCTTTTTCTTCTTCTTGTTATACATAAATAAAATAATAAAATATAAATACTTGTATATATCTATATCTTTGTCACTTGGAATTTTTCAAGCTGGCTGCTGAGGCTACATTTCTGTTGTTTACCCATCTGTGTGCTCTAAAGTTGGTTGCCAATGGAGTTGGTGAGTCATTTAATACTTTAACTATTTTTCAAATAATGCAAAAAAAAATAATAAAAAATGATTAACAATTTGAAATTGAGTTGGGTTTTCTCTTCTCCACTCACCAAACTTTGTTAACACTTCTACCAACCCACATTGGGTTTTTCTTTTTCTACTCTTATAAAACTAAAAAAGAACACTTCTTTTTTCTGGGTTTTGATTCTTGAATTGTGGGTGTTTGAGATTTTTTGTTGTTTTTGTTGTTGTGGGTTGTGGGGTTGTTAGGTTGTAGATTCTGGAGTGAAGAAGATGGAGGGTGAAGCAATGAGGAAGAATCAAACTCTAATTTGTGCACCAATTATGGCTGATTCAGTGGATCGAATGTTGATTCTTATGCAAAAGGCTAAAATTAGTGGGGCTGATCTTGTGGAGGTTCGAGTGGATAGCTTGAAAAGCTTTAATCCTCGCTCAGATATTGATACCCTGATCAAACAATGCCCTTTGCCTACTCTCTTCACTTACAGGTTTCAATTCCTAATTTCTGCTTCCATGTTTGTGTTCTGTGAAACTGACATATCTGAATTGAGTTGTTAAAGTTTGTCCTTTTTTGTTATAGCTAGAAGAATTGGAAAACAGAGTTATATAAAAAGTATCCGAGACTACATAATTTATGTCCTCAAGTAATGTAATCCCCTCATTGTCCCCAAGGTTATGAATTATTTTCACTCAAGATAAAATCGATATAGCTATTATTGGTGTAGCGGTTCCTCAAACGCCAATAACTTCGTCGAGCTCAAAGTCAGTAGCAAATCACACAAAGACTAGAGTTATGTTTGTAAGAAAATATGTAGAAGAAATTCAGAAAATTCGATGCAGAAAATTGAGAGAAATCAATAACCTCCTGCCACCGAGACTTCTTCATTCTCATCAACAAGGTATCACGCGTGATACCTAAAAAAAAGAATAAAGAGAACTACTGATTGGGAATTATAATAAACCTTGATGCAAACTAGGATGACTGTTGCTAGCCTGCATTAAAAAATATCGTTTCACTTGTATATTTGGGGTAAAAACATGTTCCTCTCTAACTAGAAAGTTGCAAAGATTTTTTTTGGTTGCTTAATGCCACAGCACAAATGTTAACTTGGTATTATCTCGGTGCAAAATTGATTAAATGATCTTTTTGACTTGTTCCCAAAACAAAAAAGGTGGTGATGAACCTGTATTATTGATCAAGATATCAACTATTCCCCATCGATCAACCACCTGCTGGTGTGATACTTGTGAGGTGCAGTTCAGCTGGCAACAGTGTGATAAGATCCTTTCTTAACTAATACTACTAACAAAAGAGAGAGCTTACAGTTTTCATCATGGATCCCACATCTTCTTCTTTCAAAACATTGCCTCCAAAAACCACTATTTATATTCAACAAAGGGTAGTATGAACAGTTGCTACTATGTCTTATCAGAAAAGTCACAATCCATTCAATGTGAAAGGGCACCATTCAAATTGCATCCTTTCTCTTGGTGTCTTTTCGGGAAAAAACTTCATTTCTGATTCACACCTTTTAAAACCCAACAACATTAAGGATGATGATTAAGATTTATCCCTTATTCCTTGTTTTGCTTCGAAATCCAAAAAATAGGAGAATAAGCCTTAGTTGGTACAACAACAACATACTTAGTGTTATCTCATAAGTGGGACATATCATGATAATACAAATATAAGGAGCACTGCAACATAGCTTAGACCTTCCTAAGGGCAATTACTTTTTCCGTGGTTGGTCCCTTTTCACTTTCTACTGATACAATGCATGTTCGCCAATCTGCAGCTATGTTTTGGGCGTGGGGCAGGGGATAATGTTAATACGGTACTATAAAGGCATAGGGTATGGTTACTTGCTAATTTATCTAATTTGTCCAGGAATTCAGAAAGGCATTGCATTTTTCAATGGCACTAGGTTCTTTTGTATATAATTATGTTCTGATCGTTTTGTATATAAATTTTGACCGGTTAACTTTCTCAGCACTGGCTTTTTCAGGACACCAGTTACATGAACTCGAAAAGATATTTTCTATTTTCATCTGGCTTATTATAACCTTAACAAGCCATCTTCTTTATTTACATTGATACTCTTGTTTGTCAAGAACCTGTGCTTCATTTTTGTGATGCATGTTTTCTTATGGGAATTTTGTGAACCACACTTTAGCAATACAGGCAGGATAAGTATGTCCTGAATTACGGTGTGATGTCTATTGTAAATTTTTGACATAATAAAACAAGGACTCTTCTATATCTTCATACAAGACATCTGAGTTCAACCTTATGATATAATTTATTGCAGTGTCTGTTAACTTGTGATAACAGATATTAGTTCTCTTACAATATACATGTAAATATAGCTCGACTTTCTGATTTTGTAGTTCCTCTCTTACTTCTCGACATTGGAAAGTGCATTATAAATAATTTCCGAACTTTACCTACTTTGCTAGGCCCACTTGGGAAGGTGGTCAGTATGCTGGTGATGAAAAGAGTCGATTGGATGCACTTCGATTAGCGATGGAGTTGGGAGCTGATTACGTTGATGTTGAGCTAAAGGTAAATTTCACGCTAAAATGGCCCTTCCCACCTTATCCGCTAAAAAAGAAAAGAAAAGAATGATGAGCTTTCCCTGAGTGACTGCTGCTAAGTGTCCTCAATGGAATTGATCAAGTATATGCATAAAAAGGAGAATACAAGGCCAATCAATCTAATTGCTTGATGTACAGATCTCCAAAAACTTGAGTAGTTTTGTATTGTGACTTTGAGCATGATTTTTGAGATGTATGGCCTGAGATGCTACTTGCATGAAGGAATATTACAGTCACAGACTGATTTTGCCAACTAAGAAACCCTTCCTGTTGGAATATTTGATATTTAAAGCTTTGCTAACTTTAAGATCAACGTTTCTCATACTTTGAGTCTTCATTTGTTCTTCCTTTTTGCTTTGACGGATGCTTCATCAATTATCAATAATCATTGCTTTTCTTATGCTGTTTGTTTCGTTTTTCTCCTCCTTTAGGCTATTGGCGAGTTTAACAATGCCCTACATGGAAATAAATCTGCAAAATGCAAACTTATTGTTTCTTCTCACAACTATGAAAGCACACCGTCAGCTGAGGATCTTGGCAATCTAGTAGCAAGAATACAGGCATCTGGAGCTGACATTGTGAAATTTGCTACAACTGCACAGGATATCACTGATGTTGCACGTGTTTTCCAAATTACTGTACATTCTCAAGTAAGAGGCGTAAGTAGTATAGTCAAGTTGTATAAGCATAACTTGTGTTAAAATATGCATGGTGATCCATCATGGTTTTTCCTCAGCTGGATTTGGTGCATAATAATAGTAGCTGCTTGACTGGAATTTAGAAGCTGGCTGCTTTTTGCTTTTTGTATTAACTATTAAGCCATACATGCCAATAAGTTAGGTATAGCAGCACAAACCTATGACTGAGAATAACTTATTAAAAAAAAAGTAATCGAGAATAACTTCCAAATTAACTCTCTCTCTCCCGGTGAAAATGGTGGGGGTTTGTTAAGTTGTCTTAATTTATCTGATGATTTTTTCCATTGCAAGAAAAATTTGAAGGTAGATAGTAGAATTTATGCCTTGGAGACATTTTATCGAATGAATGGCATCCTGATATCACTTGTCAATTAAGGGGCCTTTTAGTACATCAAGCGATTAGGATCGTGTTATATACTGTGGGGTTGTTGGATTCTAGTGAAGGCTGGTGGAATGAAAGCTGGTGGATTCTTATATGTGTTAACAATTATGTTTTAGTTCAAACTAATTTTCACTGAAATGATTTAGCAAGTAGTGATAAGGTGATGATTGGCTAAAAGAATTATATGTTCTCTTAAATACAGAAGTTTTCAACGAATTATATGTTCAAAAGTAATTTTCACTGACATGTTTTCAGAGATAGCTCTTCCCTTTATGAAACCACTTTGTTTTTTTGGAGATGATCTTTGGCAGTAAGTTGGCCAGTCTAGAGTTAAGGATTTTAGAAATAATCTTGGATGATACATTGCACAGGCTAATGAGTCTGAGATCAGAAATTTTTTGAGGGTGATCTATTTTAGGGATCATAATAATACAAGTGCGGGTATAGAACATGGTAGGAGCGGATCCCCGGAAGAAAACCTTGACAGCATTGTGGACTTCAGTAGAGTTGATATCCCAACAGTTTTGGTAAAACATTCCACTAATACCATCAGGCCCAGGTGAACTGTCAGGATCAATAAATAGCATGCTTTCAGTCACTTCTTGCACGGTAGGAACAAAACTCAACTTGTTATTTTCTTTTACAGTTCAGGGCACTGAAATCAGTAGTATCAGAAACTTGAGCAAAAAGGTTCTTATAATAGTAGACCGCTCCTTCAGCAATATTAGTGGTCTCCTTCTAACCAGTTGCCATGATCATCCTGGATTCTTCTGATATTCAATTTCCTTCTGTTATCTTTGATGGTGGCATGGAAGTAAGCTGTGTTTGCATCATCCTCATTCATCCATCTGAAATCTTGCTTTTTTTTTTCTGAGCATATAATCCTGAATTTTTAGGTATCTAATGAACTCAGCTTTACATTTAGATAGTTCATATCTATTCACAGGAGTGTTATTAGCAATGCAGTTGTCTTCCATATCCTAATCAATGATTCCAATCTCTTAGGCTCCTTATAAATATCACCAGAGGTTTGCTTAGACCAGATACTGAGAACTTTAGTGGTGTTCTTGATTTTTTGGCGGAGGATGTAAAGAGGGTTCCATATACTTGTTCATCCCAATCCCCAACTGTTTTGGACTGTTTGATGAAAGTCGGGGTGATCTGTCCAAAAGTTAAGGAATTTGAAATATTTAATGTCTTGGATGTCTTTATGGAGGATTTTCACTAGAAGAGGGGCATGGTCCGAACAAGAGCTGGATAAGTGTGTGACAGTGGTGCTGTTGTACTCGTCAAACCAGTTAGAATTGTAGACTAGCCTGTCAAGTCTTTTCCAAATAGTATGGTTTGGGGGGGGGGGGTCCCTGTTACACCGTGTGACTACGGTTACTGTGGATCTGGTATCCTGTAGGCCACATCCGTTAAGGCATTTGATGAAGTCCAACCGTTCTTCAAGTCTGTGAGGTATGCGACCAAGTTTTTCTCCTTTGTCAGTAAAAACATTGAAGTCTTCAAATGCACCCCAAGGTTCATTTATGGGAAGGGACACTGTTCTCAAATCTGCCCACAGTTCTTTCCTTAACTCAACATCACATTTGGCATGGACTATAGTGAGCTTGGATGATGAACTGTTGATGGGATCCACTTTATGAGAATATTTTGTTCTTTATCTTGCAATATGGTAACTATAACATCACCTGTCCATAGTAGCCAAATTTTGTTGGAGCAATTGTTAAAAACATGGTCCACCCCAAGTTTTTTTTTGATAATTCTCAATTTTTCCACTGTCCACCACAGGTTCTTGAAGGCAAATGAGAGGAAATTGGTGTTGGAGTTTGAGTGTTTGGAGTCTCTCCAGGGATCCTTTTGATCCAATTCCTCTAATATTCCAAGATAAAAAATTAATCATTGGAAACTGTAGGGGTAAGGTTGCTTTATTTATCCTTGATAGGATTGGTTGCATTGTCATTAAAGAGGCGTGTTTCTCCGGTATTGTGGCTTTTTCTTGGGGATAGATCATGGTTGTAAGAGATGTTCTGTTTCAATTGGATGTCATGGTTTTGATGTCCTCCAATAGTGTTGTTACCTGATTTTTTGCCTCTGGTAACCTCATCATCAGAGTGAGATATTTCATAGTTCTCATTCTGACATTCCATAATCTTTCCTGGTACAACACCGTCTCCATCCACCATCTCTATGTCTTGTTGTAACTCTTCTGTGTCGTTTATCCCAAGCTTAGTAGTATCAAGCGGGTCTGGTTCATGGGATAGGGCTCTTCCGCTTGATTTGCCTTCCTGTCTTATATCTCCCAGGAGATTCACAATATTACCTCTAATCTGTTCATTGGTCTCTATGACCTTTTCTTGTTGATTCAGGTTGATAGCAGGTCGTGTTGGTAGAGTATTTCCAATATTTCCATGTTTCTGATTTGCTTCTCCATACAACTCTATATTTTTGGGGATGAAGACTTTACTCATGAATCTCTGCTTGCTTTTTTATTGGAGCCTCTTTGGTGTGCTTTTTCCCTGTGGTTGCATTAGTCCCCATTTCTGCGTTGTGCTTGAGATCACTCCTCACTTTTCTGACCCGGAGGTTATGCTGATGTTTCACTCTTTATCTTGTTCTTTTCATGTCTTGTTGTTATGTTCCTTGTCCCATCTTGTACTTTTAGCTCTGGGTGGGGGTGGTTGCTCCATGATATGTTCATCTGTAATGTCATTTGGTTCAACATTCATATGCAAAATTTCATTATCTGCTAGTTGACTGAACATGTTGGATTCTTGTTGTGTCCTAATTTCAGCGCCCTAACGTTTTCTTCCTTGCCTTTTAGGTTCCTTTGATTTTGTTGTTCTTGTCCAGTAGAATTGGCTTCGCCCTTTTCTTTTTTCTACTTGGTGCCAATCTTCCTCCATAGAATTATTCATCTCAATGGAGTTGTTTTGGATTTTGCTCGTGACATGGTTTACCTCTTTATGTGTTGAAATTTGCTGGTTGTTAATGGAAGCTTTATTATTGGCCTGCTCCTTGTCATCCTGTTTTCCTTTGGTAGCTTGTTTTGAGCTTGTGATGAAAGTATTGATATCTTGCTTCTGTACTTTCTGTTTCCCGAGTTCTTTGTTGATCTTTTGGTGTTTCCAAGTGTACAAATCTGCATTTCTCCTTGGTGTGTCCTTGACTCATGCACTGTAGACAAAAGTGGGGAATGGTCTCGTAATCAGTCTTTTGGATGAAGGATTCTAGCTGACTGTCTGAATTCCTTTCTTCACTAGAATTTCTTTGATCTAAGGTTTAGTGAGATCAAGTTCGACTCTCAATTTGGCCGTGGTTGGTCTAGTCTTTGATTGCGTAGCTCTTCCATCACTATTGGGGTGCCGATTGGGCTAACTATTTGGCACAATGCTGCCCATTCGTAGTAGTGCCATGTGAGGTCCGACAAGTTGATCCAAACTGGGCAAGAGTTGATTCAAGATTGGGTTTGAATCTTGTGGACCATCTTTGGATTTTCATTCTATGTCCTTCACTCAGTTGAATGGAGTTGTAAGTGACCATGGTGTTATTAGGCAGATCCTGCTATATTAGTTATACAGAAAGAACAGAGAGAAGAAGAGTCAGAGTTATTGATAAGAAGATATTCTGATATTATGAACTGTTGATCATAGAGTTCTGCCTACATGTGCGTATATACACAAATAGTTCTAGTAAATTCTAGACTAATGACCGGTTAATTAACTAACCAACTAAATCTCGTAACTAACTTCTTGAACAGACTAACTGCTGTACTAACAGTTATTTAACTAACTGATGACTAACTTCTCTCAACATATGGTGTTATAATCCTCGTCGTCCACATCAATAAACACATGTTTGCTATCTTTTGCTCCAATTTTCACATGCCCTTTGGTTGGAACAATTTTGGCAAAATTTTCCCTAATTTTGTCAATCTGGGGCCTGCTTTTATCAACTTTGCCTATGATAGTCCGTCTGCAGGTATCAGCAAGAATGTCGTGTTCCTCTTTTGTGAACACTACTATTGGTTTGCCGTTGATAATTTCACGTCTTCTTGGGTTGAGTTTGATACTTACTTCGTTTATGGTTTGAACCCTCTGTTAGCGCCTCTGCATATGAGGAGAGATCAGTGGATTTGGTTCCCTGTTCGGTGATGGGGTTTTTATCGATGGTGGTTCTCGCTGTTAAAGGGGGGAAGTTGGTAGTATCTGGTGGGTCTGGGTGTATGCCGGGTGGAGCGCAGGGGAGAGATATGGAGAGACTCATCTGGTCTCTGGTTGAAACTAGCCGTTACCAGTGTGAAAGTTATGTTTGTAATCTGAAAGTAGAAGAGAGGGAGGAGAAAGAAGAGAGAAAAGTCTACATAAGAAAAGTTTGACCTTGCTGCAACTATAATATTATTCATGTGCATACATGGTTATTTGTTATTAGGATTTGTAATGCTTATTGTATGCTTATAATTTTCTTCCATCTCCCTTGAGTCTCTGGCTTTCTTTTTCTTTATTTTGAGTTACCTGTGTGAATATGAGTTTGCTTGCATTCTGAGGTGCTTTTCATGATAAACATTAATTCATTTCCTGTACTTTGTTAAATAGGTTCCAATAATAGCCATGGTCATGGGAGAGAAGGGTTTGATGTCTCGGATACTTTGTCCAAAATTTGGTGGATACCTCACGTTTGGTACTCTTGAAGTGGGAAAAGTTTCAGCTCCTGGGCAACCAACAGTCGAAGATCTTCTGAATTTATACAATTTCAGACAGTTGGGACCAGATACCAAAATATTTGGCATTATTGGGAAGCCAGTTAGCCATAGCAAATCACCATTATTATATAATGAATCTTTCAGATCAGTTGGGTTTAATGGTGTTTTCATGCATTTGCTGGTAGATGATATTGCAAATTTTTTCCGGACTTATTCATCATTAGATTTTGCTGGATTCAGGTTTGCTCTCAAAGCAGAAACTGTTATTTTATCAGATATCTCATCAGGGTAGTCATGCCAAATTTCAGTGGCATCCTCCTCCTCCCTCTTTCTCACAGCTTAAAAGAGTCATCTACTTATACATGTGCATACTGCATGCTCACAGGGTTGAATTTACTGGGGTTCTCTTTTATGTTTTTCTTTCTGATTTTCTTTTTCTTGATTGAGATCATCCCTGTCGTCTTTTTCCTAATTTTATGTGTCTTCCATGCTTAGTAAATATAAATCATATGCATGGTATGTTCTATAAGTTCAATTATATGCATGTTAAGAATTAATTATGCAACTCTATGTTGTGCAGCTGTACAATTCCTCACAAAGAAGCCGCTCTTGACTGCTGTGCTGAAATTGATCCTACTGCTAAGGTATTAGCTATATCATGATCTTATAATACTTTCAGCTGTGTCTGTTTGCTTTGTGTTACAGGGATCAGTATTACAAATTGTTTGAATGATTTATCTTATCACATGCAATTTCTTGGTTTCTTGACTATCCCGCAGGCAATAGGGGCTGTCAATTGTATTATAAGGCGACCTGATGGGAAGTTATTTGGTTGTAATACAGACTATATCGGTGCTATTTCCGCCATTGAAGAAGGATTGCAAGGTCAAAGAATCATTTCCTAGTTGCAAACACCGTTTTCTGATGTAGAGCTTAATATTTGAGCTTCATTATTTCTTTTTACAGGTTCACAACCTAGTATATCTGGGTCACCTTTGGCTGGTAAATTGTTTGTGGTCATTGGTGCTGGTGGCGCTGGAAAGGCGATTGCTTATGGCGCAAAGGAAAAGGGGGCTAGGGTGGTGATTGCTAATCGTACCTATGGTTGGTCAACACTCCATTTTTGAAATTCTGTCTAGCTCATGACCATGAAGTTCTTCACACCATGCCTAGTACTTCTACTCTAGTATTAATTGTCAACTATGTTACTTCATACTGATGTTCTGTTTGATTTCTTGAAGAACGAGCGCGAGAACTTGCTATTGTAGTTGGAGCTGAGGCCTTATCTCTTGACGAGCTTAGCAATTTCCATCCAGAAAATGATATGATTCTTGCAAATACCACCTCCATAGGCATGCAACCAAAGGTTGATGATACACCAATCTCTAAGGTTTGCCTCTTTGTACTCATCTAAGATAAAAAGAACTTGTTATTGAGTCCATATCTTATTAGTTGAACAGCTGCAAGTAATGTTGTGTTGAAATGTGACTCTGGTTGTAAAGAGGGTTAATTGTTGTGTTGAAATGTGAACTTTGTCTTAGAAGAAAATAGTTTTTGATTTAAGTGAAACATGAATTTAGTTAGTTCAGTATTTAGGATATTAGTTTATGTAAGAATACATGTATGGCTGAATACATATATTTGAGAAAAAGAGGGATGAATAGAACTAAACGATGATAGATGTACTAAACTAGGTATATGCTAGGATAGTCCAAGAAAATACCTAGATATAATAGTCATTTTTGATAAGGTTAGAATCATTGGTTGAAGCAAGTAGAGTCAAGTAAAGAACAATCATTTCCTTCACTTGTATTCAAGAAAGAATTTGAGTGATTGAGAGTGCTCCTCTTCCTGAATTTCTAACATTTTGTCTCAGAGCTACCTGTCTTGTAGAACCGGTGGAAAATTCAAAATTTTCAAACTTTCTAGTCGTCCTTAGAACAAAATGGAAAGCAAGACTAGTTATTATAACTATGAGAATGCCAGTAGGTGGAACTATCAAAATTTTATTAAGTTAAAAAGGTTTTGAAAGAATTTTATTAGGGAATGAACCCAACAAGGGTGTCAACCCTAACGAAGCAGTTGCTCATGAAGTTGTTTCACAAAAATGAATCTTGAATAGAGAGGTAGCAGATGATGTTGCTGCAGAAAGATGAACAAGAAAATCCACTCTCATCTCACAAGGAATTGATGAAGAGATGTGCGAGATTTTTTTTTTTGCAAAACCTGAAAAATGAAGATGAGTGACAACTCCGAAGAAAGTGACTCAGATGAAGATGAAAATGGTTATAATTGCAAACATGAAGAAAGCATGTTGTTGAATCTAACAACAGTAGCTTTGATGAAAATTTAAAGAAGTGATTCCTGAAGAAGTAGACGCTTCTAAAATACTATCTATTGTTGTAGAACCTAAACAAGTTCTTACAATAAATGATAAATTGAAAAATGATGAAGAAAAACTCCTCATGCTACTGGAAAATCTCCAAAAAAGAGAGCAACGATGAAGAGGGATGTTCTGATGAAACTGATGATGTGCCTTTTAAAGCACAATCAGTAAAAATCACAATCTCAATCTTAAGAAGGAAATGTTTTCTGAGAAAATGAGGATTTGGGAAGATGAAAACATGAGGGTCTCTGAATAAGGTAGATGAAAACCATCCAAACTCTCAAGAAGAATGCTTATATGCTATCTTGAAAGAGGTGAGGAAGAAATATTTGAGGAATTGAAGAATATTTTGTGAATTACCTCAATTAGCTTTATACCCAGAATGTGTATGTATTTTTTTTTTTTTGACGACAAGGGGCCTGCAGCCGCTACCCTTTTGGGTGCGCACAGGGTAAAACCCCGCTCCTATGCAATAGCTCGCAAACCACATAGGAGAGGTAACCCGCACCAGGCAAGCGTGGTGCGACGAGCTCGACCCAGAAGGCAAACCCCTTGCTTTCGCTGGCAAGGGGTTTCGAACTTGAGACCTCCAACATGGAAGTCCCAAGCTCAAACCACTGGGCCACCCCGAAGGGTATGTGTGTGTAATTCTTTTAGATATATATTAAAATCAATCGTCTTTATGTTAAAAAACCAGTTCTTTTAGGCCTTTCATAACCTTAGAAACCCGCCTAGTCAACAAATGAAGTCTCTAATTCCATTCATTTTCAAGATATCTTCCGGATAAGATACTTATAGTTCCATGAGTGGTTTAAATAGTTTAAATGAAGTTCTGAAATGTGAAAAGAACTTTGGTGATTTGTTCCTTTTCAAGAAAAACGAAATAAAACATATATGATGTATGAGACCGATTCTATCAGAAATGGAACTTCTGGTTAGAAACCAGTAAAAGATCGTTGTCTGCTGCTTTCAATCTGAGCTATATCCACTGTTAAGTGCTAATGCTGCTGACACTGTTAAAATAGGATGTGGTTGGAGGGTTTGATATAAGATCTGGGTTGATATTCGACATTTCAAGAGCTGCTGCCACATGAAATCATTTTGTATATTTATTTTCTATAAGGCAAGACAAAATGCACTATTTTCAGATTTTTGACATTTCTGTGAAGTAGAAAGAACTAACTTTAATGCTGAGGAATGGGGATGCACTATTTTCAGCTAAATAGCTATAAAATGGATAGAACATATAATAGAGCAGATAATCTGTGGCTAAAACATAAATCTATATGTTGTGCTAGTGAGTTGCAGCCAATAACATAAAACTAAAGTTTGAATATCAGTGTAAAGATTACATAAAATGTGTTTTTTAAAAGTTGCCAACATATAACTAATGATTGATTTTCTTTATTCAAAGTGAGAACTGAGTAAAGGGACGAGTGCATGATTCTTACTTTATAATCCATCTTAAGGTGGCTGTTTTACAGTTTTGTTGCCTTGGCTATCTCAGGACCGTGAAGATTTTGCAAAGTGTGTCTCTCTATTTAGGTTTTGCTTATTTGGACTTAATATATATGACCTTGTCTAGTTGATGCCTGATATGGAATAAGAATAAAATAGTGTCTGTACTTGTTTTAGGATACATTTGTGATTGGCTCGTTAAACAAATATTTCGAGTGCTAGTGATGTAGCAAGGAATAGAAATAGACATAGAAAATAATAGTGCTAAGGATTAGTAGTTGAGTAAGTTCAGCTATTATAATTTTAAACGACGTACCATAAACTTTCTAGACAAACAAAGAACTTGTTACGTACTACACCACAAGTATGACGCCATCACTACCATGTTTAGCAAGATCAAAAGATTCAACTATACCAAGAATGTTCAAGCAACTTCAGTCCATATTAAGAGTCTAAGGTTCATTACTATCTCTAAATAGCTGCAAGAAAACCAAAGCTAGTACAGTAGCAAAAGAAAGCAATAGCGTAACTTACATCTCAATGATAACCCCAAAGACAATCTCCTAAACAGAATCCATTGACTAAATCATAGACCAAAACTCAATCAATCACCAGTATCTCCCCAATCCCCATGATTAAGCAACAGAAAGACTGCTCGAGGATTATGGTCGAACAACGTTACTAGATGAGGACCGGGCATTCCCAAACCCTTATCTAACTTCTCACACAAACACAACCTGTTAATCGAACATTATTCACACAAAGCTCCTTACATCCTCCATTTGTGGAATGCATGTAACTCTGGAAATGATCTATCTACCTACCTACTAGCCACTCAGGTTTTGGATATTACCCCAATTTTATGATTTTGAAAAGTGAAACAGATCAAATGAGAAACTATTATTGGTAATATATATTTAAACACGAGCAAGATATATTTCTAGTAATTTGAACTTACTATTAACAGCTATGAGGAGGATGAATGTTATACAAACGTGTAGCATATTATCTGTACACTCTTGAATGTTCCGATACCAATTAGCTTTCCATGAGTTTTTTCTTCAGTTTTGTTCTGTTAACTCAATTGCTTTCAGCAATGAACTTCAAAATTTGCCTTCTCAGTGTAAATGATAATTTTCTGAGCTATCCTTTCTATATCTGGGGTCTGCTTTGTCTCTATGAGTTGATAGGTCTAATGTCCATTCACACAATTTCCTGAAACCCGTTATTCAAATTGATGTCTATTTTTTGCTTATTTCCCTTGATGCTATTTGTAATGAACAAAACATTGTTTTAAATTTGTGTGACTATATTGAACTTCTCTGACCACTTCTTAATTACAGGAAGCTTTGAAGCACTACTCACTTGTTTTCGATGCTGTTTATACACCCAAAATCACTAGACTCCTGCGAGAAGCTCAGGAGAGTGGAGCAAAAATTGTGACAGGAGTTGAAATGTTTATCGGGCAGGCATATGAACAATATGAAAGATTTACAGGATTGCCAGGTACGTTTTAGATAAGTCCGTTCCTCGATTGTGTGTTCATGGCATACCTGACACTGATTATTCTTTTCTTCTTGTCTTGAAACTCCAGCTCCTAAGGAACTTTTCAAGAATATAATGTCTACATACTGAGAGGATCCCTTTCACTTTTCAATCCGGGCTGCTAATTATTATTACTCCTAAATCTGACATGATTGTGTTAGAGTTTGCTCTATCTACCACTGTTTGTGCTTCAGAGGAAGTAATTTTGTCCACGTAAATCGTACTTTTTGCGGAAACAGAGGATGTTCAGACATACCAGTTAATCTATGGCAGGAAAATCCACCATCTTTCTGGCTATGTTAGAACTCTTGATTCTTTGACAAGTATTGTATTTTGGGAGGAAATTCATTAAACAGAGATGTATACATTGCTTCATCATTGTAAAATCATACTTAGAAATTCCTCTTGATTATCATCATTATTATTAAATGTTGTCACATTATTGTATCATACTAAGACAAATTTTGAATTGAGTTCAATGACTTTTGAGTTGTAAGCATGATGCACTGCCAGTTTGTGTTTTAATAAATCCAGGTTCCACTTTACTAGTCCATTTGTCGTGCTTTTGATGGGAGTTTAAAAATGAGTTACTTACCAATATGCATGGGCAACAAAATAGTATATAATCGTGTGTAGATGATGTATACCTATGTATTAAAACTGTATATACATCTATATACATTGTTTATACAATATTTATACATTGTAGACAAAAATATTTCAATTCCAATCAACTCAAATCTCCTATAAATAGTTCCAAAATTTAGATATGACTTCCTCTCAATGTTCAAGTCTTTTGATATATTATTCACTCGAAACGATTCACGTTTGCAATTTTATGTAGTAAAAGATAATTAGTTATTTTTGAATAAGAAATTGACTCAATAGATATGTTGTCTAATTTTTGCTTTAAGAAAATATAATGAAATAAGATAAAAGTAGCAGCATTTGCATTTTGGAGGACATAGTGTCACCTGTAAAACACAATGATAATTAAATTATTTTTTCCAAATTAAATTTCATAGTGTCACCTGTAAAACACAATGATAATTGAATTAATTTTTCCAAATTAAATTTTAAGGCTAAATTATTAACAAGTAGTAGTAAGTATATTTTTGAATATATGGTAGTTCAAACCATGAGATTCCTAAGGATGAATTCTATTTTGATGATATGATAGAGGTGGAGGAGACCTCTCTTTTGGCTCACTACCATCACTAGAAAACAAAGATTAGTTACAATAATTTTTTTCATAATTTTATTTAGTCGTCAATTAGTGAAGGATTATAAGAAATTAAATTGGCTAGGAGCTATTTAGAGACAAATTGGCTAGGGATTACCTAAAAATTAATTTTTGTAGTTAATTCTATATTTTCTAGCAATATGGTGTTCACTGTCACTAACTCATATTTGACTAAAAGAATGTATTTATATTATATTATACTAGTGTCTAGGCATTGCGTGTGTAATATGTAGTTGGAAAATATATAAAGAAATATAAACCATTTTGTTCTAATTTTATAAAAATGATTCCATCAAATACAATATAAATGTATTTAACATATATATATATATA
>NC_028637.1:86678470-86689540 GCF_001406875.1 Solanum pennellii
TATATAATGAAGCTAAGAGTGAAAACTTTTGCATATTATTATATATATGTCAGAATATTAAAACAAAAATTTCAACAATAAAATATAAAAGCAAAGGATGAAAAAAATGAATAGAAGAGTAAAAGAAAAAGATAGACAAATTTCATGTTCTCACCTTGATATTTGAAGAATGATCTCTTGTAAAATATGAAGAGTGAAAACTTAGTTTTTCATAATCTGCTTAAAACATAGATGATATAATATGAATCTTTGATTTCACACAATAAAGAACAGAGTGTTGGCCGTTTGCGAGGTTTCTGGGAGCTGGATCCAACAGGCAGTGACGGAGTCAGGATTTTCAATAAGGGAGTTCAAAATAAATTCAAGAAAAATAACATAACATGTTGTGGAACTTCTATCAGTGAGGTCGCCAGCTCAGTCAGCATCAGAAAACATTGAGAGATTAAGATTGCTGCTTGGAGCAATTCGAAGGCTATTGAGATAGTAGACGTTTTAACAACCTTCCAGTGAGCTTCAGATGGAGCATGCATAAATTGAGACAATTTGTTCAATAAGTAAGAATCATCAGGCTTGCTAAAAGACAAATATTGCATTTTGTCACGCCCCGAGCGTACACCCTGGCTAACATTCAAAAACCTTCCCAAGCGAATTCTTGGCCTGACTCACTACTCAGCGGAAAACATTACTCAAACAAAATGTAAACTCATGATGCAAAAATAACTTAATATTTTTTTTATCTTAAACTCAAGTAATAATCGTTCGAAAATAATTTAACAAGTATTAGTTAAATGCCTCATGAACTCAAAAACATTACAACAACAATGGAAGAAAATGATAGACTCCTCGACTTTTAAACTATCTATGAAACCTCTACTATTACAGAAGGATTACAGGGAACAAGATTCACGGCATCCTAGCAAACCAAAAAAAAAGTGGAACCCCCCCCCTCCCCGGAAGTAAGTAGACTCACCAAAGCTAACTGGAACTCTAAGTGGTCTCAACGGAACATCTGTTGATAACCATGAATACCTGTATTTGCATCATAAAAAGATACAAATCAAATGACACAAGTACATTGAATGTACTAGAATGTAAGGGAAATTCTAAAGCATAAACATAAGTTTGAACGGATAGAAAAGAAACATACTTACCATCTCTCAAACTCACTCAACTCAACTCAATCTCCCCCCAAGGATAGGATTCCTACTCAACTCAAGGATAAAATACTCAACTCAAAGGTATGATACTCAACTCAAAGATACTCAACTCTAAATACTCAGCTCAAGGTACTTAACTCAAAGATACTCAACTCAAAATACTCAAGGACAAAGCAACAATAAAATATGCATTATATAGAAAGCTTTTAAAACACTAGATGATAATTTAGTTGTATGTAAAAATACAATAATAACTCAATTGTATGTAAAAATACAATAATAACTCAACTGTATGTAAAAATACAATAATAACTCTTATTTTGGAGATTCTCTGATCGATAATCATCACTATGAGCTATGTGATGATATATCATCTCGCCCATGCTGCGAGACTGTCCTATACCTTGCTAAGACATCCTCAACTAAGTGGATCCACTAAGCTATGCTAAAAAGCAATAAGAAATCATCTAAAAAGTATGACCCTTTACCCATGTTGGCATACAGGGTTTATGGGGATGTGAGTTGTTTGAACTCTCTCCCATGTCAGTGATCAATACTACTCTCAAGAATATAACTCATGCTCATTTATTTTAAAAAAATTCCCTAATCCTCAAACTTTGAGATTATTACTCAAAATGTTCTCTTAAAAGAGATAGTGCTCAAAACTCCTCCTGAACTCATTTGAAATCAAAGTTTCCTCTCATTTTAAATGTAACATTACTCTTGGAAATACTTAGTTCCCTTATATTCATTTTGAAAATGAAACTTTACTCTCCTCAGCAGTCGCATCATCATGCCAACTCAACTTAATGTTAACCAATCTGTGTTATCAAAAATCAGAAATTACTGGTTGTAATAAATAGTTCAGAAACATGAAGTGACTGAAATTTATTGAACCAGTAAGCAAGATGAACAGAAATTTATTTCTCAAAAATACTTGCATCTGTAAAAACTTACCATAATCTGAAATAATCTTTTTAAGTTTGGAAGAAAATCAAGTCCACTGAATTCACAGTGTCCACTTAAGGAAATTATTCCCCTCTAGTATCCGAGGTTTGATTTGGAATATAACCTCCCAAGGTAAAATGATCTTAATCAGTAGAGTGTAGATACCAAAAACTCTACTGTCGGCGAATCAATCCACAGCAGGAAAGTACACGAAGAAATATGTGTTTTGAAGAAGAAGGAAGATCAGAAAATTCGTTGGAAAATATTCTGAAGACTGAGTGGTATTTATAGGCAAGAAGAATATATTTTGAAAGGTTGCAACCCTTTCAGAATTGACACGACCATTAATGAAAGGTTGCAAACTTTCAAATGGTATTGACTGTTCCTGAAAGTTGCAACCTTTCAGAACAGTCATGGCGGGAATTTTAAATACAACGAAAATTAAAACGGGTCACGCGCGCGGATCCGAGTCGGGTTGGGTTAACTAAAAAGTTGAAAACATTTCGGTTAACTTCTGTTATCAACTAACTAATTGAAAATATTTTTTAGCCATTTAATTAATTAAATAAATAATTAAAATAAATTTTGTCCAAAAATAATCTCTCGATCATTTGCCGAAGCCAAGCGAGCGACGACGACGACGGCGCGAGGGGGGTCCCTCTTTCCAACCCTTTTAACAATTAATAGGAGTGTTTATGTATTTAAATTCTCCTATTTTCCTTTCCATTACCGATGAGGGACAATTGCTTTTTTTTATTAAAGCATTAGAGGACTTTTCAAGTTCTCAACTTTTCAAATTCCTCTCCTTCCCTCTATTTCCTATCAATTCTTGCTACATACCCAACACTTAAATTAACAGCTCATGAGGAAAATTTCAACAAAAAATGAAGAGATCTAGATAAATTATGTCGTATTGGGAGTCAAATGACCGTCGGCGATATATTTATTATGAAGTAGAACTTAATGCTATAAATGATGACGAGGATCTTGAATTCAAATCTGTCATATAATATGGACAAATAAAAGATTGGCCAAATAAATTGCACTATTCAAGTACACTTTGTTTCATTGAGAAACGTGATATTTTTGAAAAATTAATGCTTTTGAACTTATAGTTCATAGATAAAGATATAATATCAGTGGAGAATATATGAATCATTATGTGCAAGTATAACCATAAAATATAAAGTATGGTTTGTGCCTCGGGGCATAAAGAGTTTTCACAAAAGTTCTGACATTATTAAATAGAAATATATTTTCGGTGGTGGATGCATTGTGATTTCTTTCAATTTGACAATAGATGAAATACCTAAAAATGTATAGTGAATGATAATTATGTCTAACTAGATGATGAAGGTTAAATGAAAATATTTGAAGGATTTTTAAGAGGTCTTAAAAAAATTCCATTTAGTACCCATTGGTTCTGAGATTACTTAACACATAGAAAGAATCTTTCGATCTCATAAGAATGATTAGAAAATATCATGTATTAATGCAATTGATGCACTTAAAGATTGATGGTTATGTAAATGCTAAAAGATTATTTGATCTACATGGCGAAAGTTATGTGAAGAGATCATCATATTATCATGCAAGCTATGCCAAGAAACTAACAAAGTAAATGACACAACACATATAGAAGATGTGTGATTCTCTCTGAGAACGAAGGACGAGTTTCAATAAAATTGAAATGATCAATATGAGAGTTAATTTTTTTGATTATGTAAATGCAAAATATTTATTGATCCACATAAATCTTGATCGTTAATGAGATATTTATTTATATGTGGAAGCATAACTATATCTTGGCATTCAAAGAATCAAACACTAGAAATCACTTCTTTAAAAATCTTGCAGAAATAATATTAATCTATGAAGTAAATCGGGAGTGTGTTTGGTTGGAATCATGACCTGCCATATTAAGGAACTATGTGATTTTCCTTTGAAAAGGAATACTCCAGTCAGCATATACGAAAATAATTTATAGCTCGATTGAAGGGATGATACAGTAAAAGGAGACGAACCAAAACATATTTCACAAAAATTATTTTTCAAACATGATCTTCGACAAAATGGAGAGATAGACATTCAAAAGGCCCGTTCAAGCTATAATCTAGTATAATTATTCACTAAGGATTGTCAGCTTCAACATTTGAGAAGTTGAGATATAAAATTATAATGTATTGTCTCCGAGATATCAGGTAGTGTTTCCATAAGAGGGAGTAAATGTTGAGTTTTAAAAGGAAATACATGTTGCACTCTTTTTCCCTTGGCTTAGGTTTTGTACCAATGGGTTTGCAGGCAAAACTTTTAATGAGGCAACAATCAATGTGTATTAAAAGCTATACATACTTTTTTTCCTTCACTAGAATTTTTTCCACATGTTTTTTCTTTATTTTATGAGGCATATTATCATACATTCAAGAAAGAGTTGTAATATACCCTTCATTTAAAGGAAGTGAAAAAAAATAGTTTTAAATTTATATTTTTGACTTTTAATTTTCTTAAAAATTATTTAGGGGTATATTTGATTCTTCTAGCAATGTTCAAGGTATATTTTAATCTTTTTCATACATAAATTAATTTTTGACTTCTTTTATTATAATTATTTGAGTTTCTTATTCTTATTTTATTTTTTCTTTCATTCCTTAGTGTAAATAAAAAAATTTAAAAGTATTTTTTTATGGCTATATCATAATTTAAAGCTATTTTTTTTTGGTCTCTATTGTAATCTAATTTTTGTATTTGAAGAAAAAAATTGGTCATTTATCATAAGTTTTACAAGAATATTAGTGAAATATAAATAAATTTGACCATCAAAATAATAAATCTAAATTAGTCATTGAAATGAAAAAGGTAAAAAAAATTTATATGTTTGAGGAGGATTAAATATACTCATATTAGATTATATTTTTGAAGAAAATAATAAAAGATTAAACTGAATTTTATTTTTCATTTCCGTTAGAGGAAAAGGATATATGTGAACCATTTGTATATGAGTAGGGATATATATGAGTCAGTTTCATAATGAGGGGTGTATCAACTCTAAATAACAACGTTGAAGGGTATATCAAACCCTTTTCCCTTAGTTCTATTACAAAATTTTAAATTTTAGTCCCTGTGATACTTTTTAACCATTTATTTGATGAGTAAGAGCTAAAAAAGTAAAATTAGAATTTTATTTAATTTACTTTGATGAATAGGAGAGTAGATGGCGTATTTAAATTAAATTAAATTTATAATTAAGTAGGAACCAAGTGAATTTCAAATTTTAATTATTGTGGTATTTTCTTAATCATTTCAAATAGAATGTAAGTTACATCTAGATTGTTTTTGAAAATGACATTATTCATAAATATGGATTATCAATATAAATTTAATATAATACATGAATAATTAAATGATTTGATATTTGATAAGTTTTAAAATTTGTGAAATCTTCAGATTCAAAATATTACGAATAACTATTTCAATTAATTAAAAATTGAACATTCTTAGTAAAATATTATAGGGATTAGTGTTGTGATTTTTTGATATTTCAGGAGCTAAAAAAGCAAATATAGTATGTAACAACATAAAGTCAAAATAATTTGAAAAATATTTTTGACTCTTATAAATACTTATTTAACTTTGAATTGAAGAAGTTTGACCAAAATATGGAGGTCCAAATTTGAAAGTCAACACACTTATTCTACTACTATTTATGGAAAACTAGTAAGAAGAGATCTAAAATATTCTACCACTATTTATGAAAAATTACTCATTCTTACCAAAAAATATGATAATTGATCACTATAAATAGACTCGTGGTCTCAGTACTTCACATCATATATTCTTACATTCATAAAGTAAAAGTTATTTCATGAAAAGAAAGTTTAAGGTCACTAACATAGATAGGATGCTGACAACTCCCATTAGAAAAATTTGAAGATTGGTTAGCTTCTACAACCGAGTGAAATCTTGGAGGCATGAAAGAAGTTTAAGATGTGGTGAAGCAACTAATGGAGCGTGTTATTGCATTTCGATATCAAACCCTTAGAAGTGCATTGACTCCTCTGGGGATGAGTAAAAATTTTCGAAATGTTGGACCAAATGGGTTTTATTAAATTTATCATTTTTTATGATTTGATTCTACTTTATCAGTATGTTTATCCTAATATGGGATGATATAAATTTATATCATTTATTTAGTGTGATGATTTTTCAATGTCAATAAATGAAAAATTATCACATACTAAATAAAAGACATAAGTTTTATTTCATTTCATACGAGGATAAGCATACTGAAATATAAAATTCAAATCATAAATATGGTTAATTTAATTAGACCTAGTTGGTCAACATCGAAACTTGGTAAAAAGTTTTACTCATCCTTAGAAGGAGCCAATGCATTTCCAAGGATTTATATGGAAATGCAACACCACACTCCATTTATTGCTTCACCTGATCTTCAGCGTCGTTTAATTTTTCCTTCACGATCTAGTTCAGATGTTTTAAATTATTTTTCTTCAATTTTTTAGCTGGAGTTTTTAGCATCTTTTTTGTGTTAGTGACCTTGATTTTTTTTTTTTCATATCAAAACTTCTACATTGAGAATGTCATAGAATATGATGTAGAAAATATTGATATAAGTATAACTATAGTAATCAATTATCATGTTGTTTGGTAAAGTGAACTCATGTCAAATAAGTAATTGAGTACTAGTGTAACTAATATGCAGATTGCAATTATAGTTCATAAAGGAACAGATCCAGCAGAAATACCTGAAGAAGCATCAAAGATTTTTTTTAATTCATTATATAAGTGGAAAAAGAATGTTCCAATTGAGTATTATTGTAACTAATATGTAAATTGCAATTATAGTTCAATAGGAAAAAGTTGCTCTCATCAAATGTATTTAACTGATCTTTATGCTAAGAAATAATTATTGAAGCTATCATAACTCATGTTGTATTTTACCATTTAAAGTGAAAAGAATGTCTGAAATAGAACAATTTAAATTATTGTATTAGATAAATGCATTTAATTTTATACAAATTGAAGAATGCTTTTGAAATTTCTCCATAATAATCTTAATGAGGCATATTATCAAACATTCAATAGAGTATGTTGTAATATATTTATGTGGATGTCCATAACTTAAATTCAAGGTGTAATTACATCATAACGTATAATAAATCCCAAACCTCCATAACCTTTCCTCTTGATTTCCTCCATTACTTACATGATTACTGTCTTCATAACTTTCATGGTTAATGTCATGTTTATAACTAATTTTTTGTATGCCTCTATGTAATACTATAAATAGAGACATTAGAGTTCGTATTGAATACACTTGAAGATTTGGTTAACAATTGAATACTTGGAAGAATAAAAAAAACTTTCTTCTCTTGTGTCCCTATTTCTATTGCTTTCATCTTCTATATTTCTTTTCTTACTATGCTTTAGTTTTATAACACGTTATCAGCATGAATCTCTAACATTATTTTCGTGATTACTTTTAAGTTCTTCTAGTAAAAGAATAAGAAAATATAATATTTATTGTCATCTCATGGGTACTGTTGTGAATAGTATCTCTAGGCTTAAGATGTTGTGAAGTGCAAATTACATGACATTAATCATGTAATATGTTTCAACTTTTCTCTTGTTGATTTATGATTTTTTTTGGTCATCCTGTTTCATGTTAAAATTTATGGATAAATTATATCTTTCAATTGATGATATTAATATTTGTTGTAAACAATAAATTTGAATTTCAAAATAAACTAATGGTGATAAATTTTTGAGGTACTCGTTAAAAAAAGGAATAAATTGTAAAGGAATATAGTAATGACAAAGTTGATCACTAGTGAATTCATTTTGGAGTTGACAAATATAATCAATTATTTTGTGTGTATGCCTGTCTACATTTAATCTATTTATTATTTATGTTGAAAACTATTTAGCATCTTACTGTGTCAATAAGTTGATGAATCAATAAAAAGGTTTGGTGTATTGATTATTATTTTTATTGGAGGATAATAATAGAATATAAATAATGTGTTGGTCTTCTGATTCCTTGATTATATTTCATATGATATAGAAATTTAATTATACAAATAGTTACAAAGTGGGGTAGTATTTTAAAGGTTTGAAGGTGAGTTCAAGTACACTTGGTCTAATATATTATTGATTAAAGGATAACACGATAGATTTAAATGTTATTGCACTAAAAAAGGGTAAAAGATTGTATTCAAGTCACTTGGTCTATTATATTATTGGTTAAGGATAACACAATAGATTTAAATGTTATTGCACTAAAAAGGGGTAAAAGATTGAATTCAAGTCTTGATATACCATGAAAATAAGATGTAGGGTTCATGTCCCATTAATTGTAGCATACGATTTCTTTATATGGGTAAGACATCGAGTTTTATGTCCTAATGCACCATAGTGATGATATGGGGATCACTTACACAAACCAATATATTTTTGACTAAAAGTCATGAAATCTGCTCAATAAATTTGCTCCATTCTCTTATGTCAATGTGGTAGTAGTGCATAATATTTGAAAGATGACAAGTGATTGAATGTTTTGAATATTAGTGTGGTCAAATGTTAATAATCATCATTGTGATAATTAAAAGGAAGAACAACATGTGTTTTTAAGATGATCCTTCAAATGTGAAGGTAATTTTTAGTCGTCAAAGGGTATGAAATATTATTGGGTACATTGTTGTTGGTGCAATTCAATTTGAAATTTTTTGTAATTCCTCCATCAAAATAAAGGAATATAAAATGGTGGTACATTTGACCCTTAAAGTGATGTTGAGGCGAGTTACATAAATTTAATAATGTCAAAGCATAACAATGAGTTTCTAATAAAAACTTATGGAGAATGTATAAATGGTTATGATCCAGTTCTTGCAGAAAATGTGACTTGTGTTCGCATTGATAAGGACATGTTCATGTATGATTGAATAAATGTCACTTTTCACCCATGCGTGAGATTTGGGAGGAAAACAAATAAAATAAAAAGTCTTTGACATAAATAGTTATTTGGTCACGTACTGGTGTACATCATAACTATTGTGGTATATTTTACTATGAACCACTAAAGGACAAAAGAAAGAAAATATTTTTTTTCTGTAAAGGTTGTGGACATGATCAAAATAAATATTGTTGTGTGGCAACACAAATTTGTCGTTAGTTATCAAGAAACAAGTCTTGCCCCTAGTAATTTTAACTATGACAACAGTAATAATTTCCCCCTTGAAGGAGACGGTCACCATAAGAATGGTGTTGTAACATTTGTGAGAGTACACAAAATTAATTGAGAATTTGAAAGGGCTAATTTTTTACTATCAGGAGGAATAAAATTGTCCATAATATTGGGATTATAGTAAGTCTCAAAAGAATTTTTTATGTTTTGAAGGAATTGAAAAGAAAAAATTTATTATAGTGAGACTATAAATTATGAGAAGATTTAATATCTTCAGATTACTACAACGAAGAGGATTATAATATTTATTTATTGTATATTAATATAGGCATGAGGATGGAATCACATGCAAAAGTAAACTAAAAGTTTCCGATTCAAATGTGATGAAAAAATATTGAGAATTCGCATGATTTACATTGAAGAAATAAAGATTCTTCAAAAATTCTGTTGTGCTGCTTCTTCTCAGGGTAAAATGGTCACTGTACCAGATAAGGTTGAGATTGTATCTCCTGAACTTATTTGAAACATGTAAAAAGGTGAACATGGATCCGTTCACCTACCATGTGGATCACTTGCTATTATGACTTAATAGATACATCTATGGTATGGTCACATGTGCATTTGTTATTAACTTACAAGTTGATTTTGTAAGATTGTTTGCTCGAAAATTTAAATTAAAAACACAGTTCCAAAGTACAAAATTATAATGATAATGGTGGTTGGTTTCGCAAAAATTTTATGCCTCCAATTATAATTAGACCATTGATTATGAGAACAAATATAACAAATAAAATTTAGTAAAAGATGAGTTACTTTAACATATATGCATCCAGCCAACAAGATTCTCCCATCACCATTGGTTCAAGGTCAGAAACTAATAATTTCCATCTAAAAATATGATGTGTGTTTAACGACCTGTTTCTGACGTTATAGAAATGTCAACTAAGAAAAATTGGGGCTTGAAACTTTTTTTAGTAGTATTTTGATTTTCCCAATCTTATATAAATTTGGAGGAAATCGGAGTCACTAAAGTGTAGAGAAATCTGGTATCAATCAGGTTAACCATTTGTAATTGTGATTGAATGAGTAGTTACATAACTCGTTAAGAAATCCGTACGACTTTTACGAAATTAAATTCGTACGTGTAGAACTCTGAAAATTAATCTTAGCATAAAGGGTATTTTCTGAGTGTCGTGGGTTAGAGGTGTGTTGTGAAATGGAGATTTGAGATTCTTTTATACGCTCACTGGTTTGGAAATCCCACTGTGGCGCCGTGTTTTGCTGCTTTGGTGCTGCTGCTGTGGCGGGATAGGAGTCGCTATGGCGGGCAGGACGTGAATTAAAGTCATTAATAAACCCCTAAACGTCTTTATTATGCACTTTTCAACTTTTAGAGCTAAGGAACGACCATTAGGCGATTCCCAATCGTTTTTCACCATTCTTAAGACTAAATGTAAGCTTTTTACTCACTGAATTAGTTGTTTGATCCATAGAATGTAATAGTATGGGTTAATAATGATGGGGAAGGGATTTGATATAGATTTTATGGTGGAAACAACCCTAAATTGGTTAGTTTGGATCATTGTTTTGACCTAGGGTGTGACAACCCCCTCGGGATCCACATACTCAGGTATTGTCTCTGCCATGGGCGGCCATTCGCTCTTTTAATCCCCTCTTATTGGCTCGCAGCCTCAAGGGAGAATCGAACCCGTGACCTGTGGCTCCTTTACATCCCTCCCAAGGAGATCGCCTCTTACCAATTGA